>NC_040032.1:18099940-18206910 GCF_000972845.2 Larimichthys crocea
GAAGAGGAACCCGAGGAACCAGCACCACCTACCACTGTTGAGCCAGATGGCAGCGATGATGAGGAGGAGGATATCTCTGTCACACCCGTCAAGGAGTCAAAGCCACTTCCCATCACTTCTAAATCAGATGTCAGCGATGATGAGGAGGATGAACTCATCGATGAAGACGACGACTCACTGACACCTGAGGTACCACTACCTAACGTGACTGCCAAACAACCGAACTCGAACAGTAACCTTTGGTTTTAATCCCGAAATTAGGTCATCATAGCAGTCTGGTATATTTGAATACAATAAAAATACAATAGAATAAAAATACTGAGGTAGAAAAAAAAAACACAGAATGGGACAGGACACTTAAAAAACACAAGATAAATATGTAGATATGGTGCAGTGGCAAGATGATGGTAATAGTACTGATACAGAATAGTAATAATACAGTCGAGGCGAGAAAGCGCTTTTAAGCGTTCAAGTGAAATTCAGTGTGTAAAGTTGTATTAAGAGCAAAACTGAAGTTTTTATTAAGAAGATTGACTTTTTTATCTTATTTCAGGAGGTGAACAGGGCACCTCCTCTGCTGCAGTTAAACAGGCTACCCTACCTTTTTGCCCGAAGTTATGTATTGGGCATTTATCCAGATGACTGTACTGTATCCTGTAAGGAAAGAAAGATGGTTGACCTCTGTTTACTACAGGCCAAATGCTGTATTGCATTGTGTTGGAAGAATGTTGGTTGCCCCTCTTTTAACAACATCGAGTTTGGCTCTTGAGAAACTGGCCTATATTGTTAAAAAGGGGGCTTCTGAATTTTACAGCATTTGGAAGTTTTTTTCTGAAACTGGAGATGTGGAGGAGGCAGCAAGAATAAGATAATGAAAATATCAAATTTTTGTTGTTGGGAATGAACGTTGTGACCTAATATTCAGTGCATTTGTTGACAAGTGAGTGCAGTTTAATTTCTTTATTTAATTTATGTTTTGCTATCTACATTTATTTAATTATTCATTTTTTTGTCCTTTTCAGTATTATTAATATTTTAATTATTATTTTCATTACTGCCATATGTTTAGGATGTTTTAACTGTTGGATGTTGTTGTATTAACACAAGAAAACAATAAATATATGTTTTAAAAAAACTGACCTTCTGCTGCCCCATTTGTTTATTTTTCTGAATCATGTTCATGTATGTATATGAGTACATATACGAGTCAGGATTCAAGTTCAGGTCTAAAGAAAGTTAGATACACAAACCTCAGTGCTTACAGAGGGATGTGCTGTGCCGATACAGATGTTCTTTATCAAGAAAGTTAGGATGTTGTACAATAAACTTTAGGCTTTTATTTTGCAGGGTACTGGTCTGACTTCCTGTAATGTCCTCGAGCTTCACAGCTGCCCTGCTGACGGAGCTGTTCCGGACACGTGGCCACCGTGTCACACGTAAGATGACGTCACCCAGCTGTAATCTGACCTCTGGAGAGTTTTTAGGTGAAACATGTTGGCGTGACGAAGTCCTTTGTTTATTTTTAAAGACGTAGGTCAGAAAAAAAATGCAGCAGTGAGTCAAATCCAAAGACACCAAGTTTAAAGTCCAAGCTAACATTACTGCAAATCATGTGATACATTGTGATATTGTGTTTTTTAATCTATTAAAGTACTGTCTTGGGTGGATAACTGTTAAGGGAGTTTTTAAAAGAAAAACCCTTGAATAAGGAAGACTGGATTCAAAGTATCAAAGTTTAAGTTGATTTTATTATACTGTACAAGAAGGAGCGTTTAACACGTGTGACACACAAAAAAGGGTTACAGAGAAAAGGCTCCCTGAGGAGCTCTAACAGTTGGCTCTTATACATTTTTTTAAATGGGCTGTCTCTGACACCTCCCACCTGATACAGATAACATCATAACGTCCTTTTTTGTTTTTCTGCCCAGTAATGATCATTATGTTTTATATCCAGATGGTACTCCCCTAACCTGTCTCTCCTGTCCTTGTACTACTGATTTATAATTATCTCTCCCTGCCAGCTTGAGTAAATCACAGGCCAAATAAGGGATGTCCAGAGACATGCAAAAGACAGGATACACACACACACACACACACACACAATCTATATAAATTAAAACATCTGAACCCCAGTATAATCCTAATTTTTATAACAATAACGTTGGCTAATTCACCCAGACTCCAGGAGCTGATCTGGCTGTAAATTGTCTGTCTTGCTGTTTCCAGGTTATGTTGTCGAATGCCATTGCAAGTCAGCCTCATACATGCAGCTTTACTGGGTTGCAGCTGACTAGTTAACAGCAGCTTGATGCTTGCCAACATTATTATATGTTATTTAAAGGTCCAGTGTGTAGAATTTAGTTGCATCTAGCGGTGTAATCGTTGCATTGCAATCTCCTCACATCACCCTCACATTGTTAGTGTAAAGAAGAAACAACACTTTAAGGACCCTGTTTAGAGTCTCTATTTAGTTTGTCTGTTCTGGGCTACTGTAGAAACGCAGTGTTTCAATATGGCGGCCTCCATGAAAGAGGACCCACTCCCACTGTAGATACAAAAGGATAATTTTTAAGTAACAAAAACAAAAAGATTCTCATTTTAAGGTGATTCTACATGCATGAAATCATAGTTCAGTATGGTTAATAAGGGCAACAAATCTTACACACTGCACCTTTAAGTGGATATGTTTTTCGTAGTTTGCCAAATGGCTTTAGCAGCCAACATGATTCACGATAATAAAATATGTATTAAGACAAACAGTGCTTATTTTAGCCAATAATAAATGATGTAACAGTACAAAGCAAAGGGATAACTGACGATTTCTTTGTACTAGCCAAGAGTGACGCAGGGCAGGGGGCAAACAGCGAACTGTTACTGACCAAAGCTAAGCTGGGGTTGGTCGGCCAGCTGTGGCTTGGCTGTACAGCGTGAGTCTGGTGTTGGCTGATGAGTAGATTTGCTAGTTAGCATCATGGAGTCAATGCTCCAAATAAAATATAGTAACATTACAGATCGTAACATTATTCTAAATATGATTTTAATTTATTTTCCAGCGTTCAGTCTGGTCAGTTTGGCCAATGACCAAGATGCTGACTGCAGTTCACTTAACGGCCAAAGGTATCTCTATTAACAATGGTTTTCTAAATGTTACTTTGAGAACCTTTAAAGGGGAACTCAACCTTCACTGGTTTAACATCTCACCTTGCTGCAGTGATGCACAGATGTACATTGGTATACTGTGACATTATTGTTATCAGTGATGCTGTTTGTGGCCAGGTGACACAAAGCTGAGGAGACAAACCTCAAAAACCAGAGCTGTGAGTTTTATTACATGAACTCTAAAACATGGGTGGTTGTCATGGAAATGTACTTTAATGTCATTTTTGTTTTTTACAGTGAAGGTCGAGTGAGGGAGAGAGTCAGAGATGGAGGGGAGTGATGACATCAGCAGGGGGAGGAGAGAAAGGGAGGGAGAGGGAGACAGAGAGAGAGAGAGGAGGAGGAGGAACACAGCATCCTTCATCAGACAGAGAAGAGAGAGGGAGGACGAGGGAGAGAGAGAGGAGGGACCAAAGCGAGAAGAGAGAGAGAGAGAGAGAAAACGCCGGGACGGAAATAAAATAAAGAAGAAGAACACTGATGGTGTCGTCTGAGAGAGGGGAGGACGGAGGGACGAGAGACACAGAGACAGACGGACAGACAGTGAGAGAGAGAGAGACAGGCAGGAGGAGGAGGCTTTAACATCTGTCATCTGGGCCTGTGTGTGTGTGTGTGTGTGTGTGTGTGTGTGTGTGTGTTTGTGTGTATTGGAGGGCGATCAGCTGATTGGACCACACACGTTGGAGGGTGGAGCCATGATGGGCAAGGATTACATGTTGGCCATCCTCATAGTCAACTATGATGGTGAGACACACACACACACACACACACACCTTTACTTGCTACCATCATCATCATCATGATCAACATGATTAACATTAGTGTCTTATTAGCATCTCATTAAAAACATAACTTTGTGAGTGAGTGGTTGCCTCAGTAACTGCTGCCCTGGCAGCATCATGTTGTAGTTGTTTTGTTGTGTCCGGTTACGTCTGAGCTTTCCAGTCTGAACACCAAAGACTGCTGCTGTAAACTCATCTGCCTCAACACAGCAGGTTGTGGTTTGAAACAAAGCCATATGATACTATAAGATACTTTATATATATCTATATCTTTATATATATATATCTATATATATATATAAAACTAATATCACAAACGCTGTCTGTTGTCTGGATAATCACACTTTAAAAAATTGTATTTTCGAGAATCATTCAGTGAATTCAGATACTATACTGTTTCCCTCTCTCTGGTTGCCATAGTGACATGGCATGCAATCATAACCTCTCAGTGAAGCAGTAAAGAGTGTCACATGTTGCCATTTTTACAGGTTGGCGGCAGAAACTGTTCGATGTCTGTCATAATAGATACTGAGACGCGCCAACCTGATGACCCTGTAAACTTTCCTGTACTCTTACTCTTAGTAATAGTGACACCTTTGGCCGTTCAGTGAACTGCAGTCAGCATCCTGTTGATCGCATCATCCTGGTCATCGGCCAAAAGCGACATACACAAGACTGAATCCTGGAAAATAAATAACGTTACTATCTGTAATGTTCCTATATTTCATTTGGACCATTAGCTTCATGATAATAACTAGGCCGACCAACCCCAGCTTAGCTTTGGTCAGTAACAGTTCGCTGGTTGGCCCCTGCCCTGCATTGCTCTTGGCTAGTAGAAAGCAATCGATAGTTACACCTTTGCTTTGTACTGTTAAATCATTTATTGTTGGCTTAAATCAAACAATTTGCCGAGCTATATATAACATATCCACTGATATAGTGTTTTGCTAGGAATAACATTAGCAGCAAACTAAAGTTTAACCAGCTAGCTGCTTCAGAATCGTCTATATAGAAGCCTTCAAAGGTAACGTAACCCAGCTGGAAATAACAGTTTAGTTTTTATATAGTTACTTCTCAGATCTGCTAGCATGACATTATGTATGCAGCCATCAAGTACATGTTTAAGATCCTTTTAACATGACTCACATTATAAAATCAGCTGAAAACACTGAAAAATATAGCTTTCTAACCCTCTAATAGGTTGCTGGATCCCCTCTAGTCACATGACGTCACAAAAAGGTCAAACATGACCTCACTGAGATAGAAGTACAGGACACACACACACACACACACACACAGATGTAGTGGTGCAGTGTCATGAGAGAAGGACAAACTCTGTAAGCATGAGGTCATAATGACCGAATACACCAACACTGTGTGCTCATGTTTACTGCAGTTTAATAGTGAGTGGAAAGTAAACAAAGGAAAAACAACAGATCAGCTGTTTATTAGAACAACATGACCCCTGACGTGTTGAACTGACTGTGACCTCGAATATGTTTGGAGGGAAACACAATCGCTGACAGGATTATGTTCAGTGGTGAACAAAGAGCTGCATTCTTGTACTGCATTAAACTTGTTGGGAGGTGGATGGTCAAAGTTGAGCGGCCACATAAATAAATAGTGTTCACAGCTTCTCCCACACATTAACTGATACTCATAGTAGAAGAGTGTGTCAGTTTTCTAGAGATATCTGAGGATAATGAGGAGATTATGGTGAGAGATTTGGCCTCATAGTTAAACAATGTTTGTTTTGGTTGTTTGCCATTTTTACAGTTTTTGTGTTTTTTAATCTGAGTTCTGAATTATCATGAATCAATGAAGACAGTTTGATCTCAATGAGCACACTGAAGTGTACATACAGCTTTAGTTTCCAAGTCAACGAGTTCAAATGTTTCAGTCATAAAAGTAGAGGTGTTGCGGCAAAACCCCGCCGGGCACATCTCCGCCATGTTGTGCCTGCCCTCCCGTTTGGTTTGGTTCTCCATTTGGTTCTCCACCAGGAGTGTTTTGAGTGTTTTGCCCGCCAGACTTTGTTAACATTCTTAAATTTCATAATGTTTCCTTGGTTTACGTTCTTCCAGATATGTAAATATGCTATATAGGTAAATTGTTTCCTCTGTTCGGCTGTTTTTATGATCTGAAGTTTGCACGGGGTGTTTTATTTTGAAAATTTAAACACTGACTTGAACGGCTGCAATTAGGTCCGGCGTTTGGCTGTCAAAGGTTAACTTCAGTATTTTGCAACCTGGACCTCACAGACCAAGTGTACAATGAATTTGGCCTAGTGAAATGGACTGCAGCATAATCAGCATAATCAGTGTGAACGATTGTGCACCGTTAAAGTTCATCCAAAAAAAGTTTGTTTTTGCCACTGACAGGCTCAGTTTGTTAATATAAGTGTCTGAGAACATTATGGAAAGGATCCTACAGAGACTGATCTTTTTGTGAAAATGGAAAAATCATTTTTGGTTATAACATCACAACACTTCATTCAAATTTGACAGAAACCAAATAAAACTCAACAAAACCTTGGTTTGTATCCGGCCTCTCACTCCTCTCCTGATGTTTTCACATCTAATGTGAATTAGAAGTAAAATAATTAAGCTACATTCTACCTGATGATTTGCTGTGTATTGCTGAGTTTTATTTTGTTTCTATGTAAATATTATGATCTCTTTCCAAACCTCTAAACTTTTTTTTCCCATTTAGGTAAAGATGTGATGTGAATGTGTGATATCATTTGAACAGCACTCTGAGCTGTGGTTTGTTCTAACTGCTGACTGTGGTTTATTCTGTTATATTGACCAGTGCGCCCCTCCCGTAACGTCTTCCAGTCATATCGTTGTCTCTCAATCAGCTGACTCAGTATTTTGTGCCTCTAAAGGTTTATTAATTATTCAAATTGTTTCCTGTACAGCAGTTCGACCTCAGATCACTTTGTCGTCTTGTACATTTTGTACCAGATGGACGACATCAGGAACACGACAACATGATACAACACTATCTGTTAAAAACTGATTATAGGTTAGTCCACTGTGCAAACCAGAAGGGCTGTAAAGAGTCCTCCCTCTGCAGTATATTACATAGTTATATATAGATTTACAGTCCACTGTGGGGATGTATGACTTCCACTTCCTGAGGACATCATTATCTCTGATGTCCATGCAGTATAAACCTCCAGAAATTCACCTAGAAATCAGAGAAAAAAAGATGCTGCATCTCTCTGATAAGCCTTCACGTTTTTAAGTTTTGTTCCAGTGATAGTTGTCTAACTTTTAACAGAGACTGCTTAACAACATGTGAACTGATATAGACTTAAAGCACAGAGCTCAATGAGAGGAGAGAATTGATTTCCAGACAGTATATTACTGCCGAGATGCTATTTTTATTATTATCAGAAGTGAATCTCAGTTGTGCTAAATTTAGCTGCATGACTGACGTCTTCTGACCAATCAGCTTGTCTCACACCACTTCAGACTGTCACCTGATTGGACAAAGGCTGGTTCCATATGTGATCACTGCATCCACCTGTCTTTAACAACAAGTCGAGTATTTCGCTGGTAGACTTTTGGGTTTAAGAATGAATCATACACAGGACTTTTGAATTAACGTTCATCTGAATATTACACCACAGATCAAAAAATGGTTTTCCAGCAACATCAGTTTCAAACTTAGACAATCAAAGAATACCTTTTCTGCAGGAAATTGAAGTATCCTTGGTGACACTGAAAATCACTGGTGCAAACATTGTTTGTTTGTGTTGTTGGCAATCTACGTTGAAGCACTGAAAGCAGCTTTAGTGTCAGTTGAAGTTGAAAACACATAATTTCAAGTCTAAGCCCTGTTGGCTGTTAAAGTGTCAGTTTGTATGTAAGCAGAAAAAGTAGGCACTGAAAGCAATGGAAATGTTGCTAAGGGCAGTCCAAGCTGAAGATCCGGAGATAGTTGAAGTGTCAGTTGACAAGTAAAATTTGGTTAAATTGTCTGCTGATGTGTAGAGACTGAAAGCAAGTGAAGTGTTAATGAAGTGATAAAAGCACCTAAATTAATAAATTTCAATCCATGTGGAAATGAGAGCAGTTGAAATCTCAGTTGAAGTTGAATCTCCAGAGTTGAGACAGGGGTCGAAATGTCAGCTGGAGTTTTTGAGCTGTTCATTGAAGAGTAAATGTCAATGATTGTCAGATGACGGCAGTTGAAGTGTAAGCATTTAACACAATTGAACTGTTGAGATTAAATCACTTTGGATGTGAAGCTATGAAAGCAGTTTTCTCAGCATAATCAAAACAGAATGTGTCAGAGAAAAGTTCATCTGTGTCTGTATTTGCCTCTAGTCTAACTAGCAACTACTACTAGCTCTAAGTACTGTAGCTAAACTCTCCACTCAGAGCCCAGTTTTGTCAGGACCATTGTGGCTGTAATGAACACAGCAGCCTGTTGGGGTCACTTGCTGGGCTTCTGGGTTATATAATGATTTTGTTTTATATGTATGTGCAGACAACATCTGGACAGACCAGAACCTGCTGCTGGATCCAGACCTTCCCTCAGGCTGGAGAACCATCAAAGACTCAACAGGAACCTACTACTGGCATGTCCCCACTGGCGCCACCCAGTGGCAACACCCACGCCTCAGTGAGACACCACAACTGCTCGACACACAGGTTAGACCCTCTTCACTAAACCGTGGGAGTCCAAATGACCACAGTTGGTCCTAATAACCCCAGATGGTCCAAACATCATTTGGTTCCAATGGCCCCAGATGGTCCAAATGAGTCCAAACCTTAGTTAGTCCTAACAACCCCAGTTAGTCCAGATGACCTCAGTTAGTTCAGTGTAGTGGACTTAACTCATTTGGTTTGTCTGATGTATTGTCTTCTTCTGTGGTGCTGTATCGCAGCAGGAGGAGGCTGGACAGCAGAACTCCAACAGAGAGACAGACGAACCACCTGAGGCCAGGTAATATATCGGCCCACACACACACATGCACACATGCACACACACACACACACACACACACACACACAGTGTCTGCAAAGGTTATATGAATTTATGAATTTTGTTTTTTTCTCTCAGGTCTTCGTGGCATGAAGATTATCTCACCAACCATGACCCCAACTCAAAGGTAATAATAGTGCTTATATGCACACAGCGGCATACAACCCTGCACAGCAAGACCTCTTCAGGTCTGAGTGTGAAGTCAGGCTGAGACAGTCTGTGATGTCAGGGGAATTAACAACAACAACAGCAACAACAACAACAGCAACAATAATAATAATAATAATATGATGTTAGGTTAGTTCACTCAATGTCGGTGTTCTAATCTAGTCTAATCTGTCTCTCTACCACAGTTTTGTACAGTCTTAATCTGATTTAATCTGTGGCTCTCTCTGCTTGTCTCTCTGTGTTCTGGTTTTTCTATTTGTCACGAAGCAACTCACTGACCGCTTAATCTCATCATTTCTCTCTCTCTTTCTCCCTGTCTAACCCCTGTCTGTCAGTGTTTTGCTGTGCGGTCTCTGGGCTGGCTGGAGGTGGAAGAGGAGGACCTGTCTCCTGGTCGCAGCAGTCTTGCTGTCAGTAATGTCATCCAGCAACTGTCTCACTGCAGCAGCCCCGAGCAGAGAGACAGGCCAGGGGCCTGGGGGGAGGTGAGACGCCTTCTCAACCTTTTCCTGTCTGTCTGTCTGTGATCTGAATTTATCACACTGTAATCCAGAATGTGTTTAAGTTTCTACTAAATTTAAAATGTTTTTGCTTTTAGACTATCAGAATCTGGTTCAAACTGGTTCAGGGTATCAGATTTTGTTTTGAACTGGTTTAGAATATTGGGATCTGGTTAAATTAGTCCAAACTATCTGTATCTTGATTTAACTGGTTTAGGCCATCAAAATCTGGTTTAAACTGATTCAGGCTATTGTGATCTATTTTAGATAGATTTAGACTGTTGGAATCTGGGTTTAACTGGCTTAGATGATTAAGATCTGGTTTAAACTCATTCAGATTGTCATGATTTGGTTTAAACCGGTTTAGATTGGATAGACCACCAGGATTTGGTTAAAACTTGTGTAGACTTTTACAATCTTGTTTGAAACTGTTCACACTGTCTGTCTACAGGGTCGGGAGATGATGCTGGTTCTGAAGAAAGACACTCTGACCCTGTTGGACCCTTTAGACCACACCCCTCTGCACTGCCAGCCAATCATCAACATCCGGGTCTGGGGGGTGGGCTGCAACAATGGCAGGTGAGCCAATCAGAGAGCAGCTGGCTCGATTTTTGATTTGTGATCAGTCCCGTAGCAGGATTGATTTATCAGATATCAGATTCACAATATGTTTTCAAAGAGAATTTATTGCAAACCAGCTGCACTGCTTTTGTCTGAAGGTTGATTTTTTTTCTCTTCTGAAGTAGCTCGGCTAACAGTTCCCCCTGCTTTCAGTCTTTGTGCTAAGCTAGGCTAAAGACACTCTGGGTTTGATGTTTTGGCATGCAAAACATCAAACTCACCTTTTAGCTGGTCTCCCTGTTTGTTTGCGCTAACACTCTCGCTCTCTCTGTTTTTTTAACACGCCCCACCCTCACCCCTCCACCTGGGCAGGGACAGGTAAAACACTCTACCTTTACCTCTAGACCCATCTTCACAACCTCCTCTATATGTTAGGGTCATTTATTGATTTCACCTGCTGAGCATATGGTCATCGGTCCGTTAGCTGGTCGATCACAACGATATGACCAATCCACTGTGTGTGTGGTGTGTTCAGGGACTTTGCCTTTGTGGCCGATGATAAAGACAGCTGTGTGCTGAAGTGTCACGTGTTTCGCTGCAATGCTCCGGCCAAAGCCATCGCCACGGCCTTGCATGAGATGTGCTCCAAGGTCAGTGAGTCTACAGCTCATATACTCTCATGTTTACCATGTAGCCAATTAGCAGTAGACACAAGTTATACAGGTATTATTGGTATGAGCTTGATCCACGTGCTATATCCTTTACCTGTGAGGTGCTTTTAAATATTTACGTAGGAACCAGTGGAGAGAACTAGAGACAGGATATGTGACGTATGTGTTGTTGGTTTGAGTGTGAACAGAACAAACACTTTTGAACAGATGTGTTTTAACTCTTTTATGTGTCAGTAGATGATGTCAGAAAAGACACTGATGAGGCCATCTCGATCTCTCACGATGGATAGCATCTCACCTGAAGACCTGCCCAGACAAGGTGACCTGCCTGTTCTGTTCTCCGACATCACCTGCCGCTCTCTGATTGGTTCTCTGCTGATTCCTCCTTGTTTATTGTGTTTTAGTGGAGTTTCTGGATGCGGTTCGGCAGCAGGTACAGAAGTTCCAGGTCCAGTACATCGGTAACCTGCCGGTGTCCAGAGCGATGGGTAGGACTCCTGTTACACCTGAACACGTCAATATTACTCTCATCTGTAAAAAGCAGACATGTAATTTTAGTCATGTCTCAAGCAAGTCCCAAGTCATCTTTTCCTGGGCAAATGATGGTAACCACCAGGTGTCACCAAGTCAACCAGCATCAAAAAGATAGTAACTTGAAATTGTTGGTGTGTTTGTGTGACAGGTATGGAGGTGTTAAACCGAGCAATAGAAAGCATCATGAACTCAACAGACAGAGACGAGTGGGAGCCGATCGTCATCCACGTCACTGATAACATTCTGTCCTTCTGGAAGGGAGAGGTAACATCACCATCATTCGATCTGTGTTCATACATCAGGTCAAAGGTCACCACGACTCACTCTGTTTCATCCATCTGATTGGATCCTGACAGGAAGGGGAGGAGCCTTTCTGGGACTGCCAGGTACGTTTCCTCACCTTTCTGGGCGTCGGCCATGATAGCCACACCTTTGCTGTCATTGTTGATGGTGGCACGCAACGATTCGAGTGTCACGTGTTCTGGTGTGAACCAGATGCAGGACACCTCTCTGAGGCCGTCCAGGCTGCATGTATGGTGAGTAACAACACCTGAACATAGCGCGTCAGCTCGTGACACTTGTTTAAATTCTATGTTTTTTAATAAATTTACATTTACATTTAAATTTAAGTAATGCTAACCTGTCCTACAGCTGCCACAAACTCCTAAACTTAAGAACAGACTACAAACCTATGTTACCAATGTGCAATTACTGGCTAAGCACATTGTGTTAAATGACAATTTAATTAAACCTGCTATCTATGTGTTTCAGTTGAAAACTATTTTTTCAGGTTCAAAACAAGCTTATTTTTGGTTGAAATTCTCAAAATGGTCCAAAATTCGGTGCATAAACTGGAACTGAGGCGGTTCCATGTTGGTGGAAGAGGGCAGTGAAATATGAATAGTCATTAGTTTTGGTTTTAAACATACAAACAGAAGTTTGTTTTTATTGTTCTTTAATGGTTTGTTCAGTGAGTTTTGGTTGCACAGTTATAGGAGTTAAATTGCTGGAATCTGGAATCTTGGCATTCGTTTGAGGTGTTTGTGTGGATAGCATTAAATGAAAGATGTCAGTGCCTACAGCCATGCATGCTTTGTGCTACACACTCAAAACAGTTGCTTGGTATTTGCTTTGTTTCAGTAGAAATGGTTACACTAGCTTACTAGATAAGTTTCTTCTGGTCTATCTATGGTATGTCATATGATGATCAATGTCTGTCTCGCATGCACACATTTGCTTACTTGGTTTGGGGTAATTTACCCAGAAATAATCCCAATAACAATTCCATTAAAATACTTTGATTCCATCATTATTAAAGGGTATATTACAGGTCTTTTAAGGTTGAAAATGAATGTTGCGCCCCTCGCTGACATCATGTTTTTATTTCCTGTAACATTCCTTTTCTCTTGATCAGGTCCAGTATCAGAAATGTCTGGTGGCTCAGACTCCTCCTCCGAGGACAAAGTCATGGCGTGCGACCCCGTCAAAGGTCAAACGAGCCAACTCGATGGACGGTGCTGCCTTTCCTCCTCTCACATCACATCACCATGGTGGAAGCAGTGGCACCATGATGACGTCTAGGATAACCAAGGGCAATGGCAGCAGTAGCAACGTGAGGAAGGGGATGATGGCATTCTTCGAAACTTTCCGGAACAAACAGACCGCCACCTCCTAATGACGGGGCTTGGACCATCAGAGACATGTAACAGCAGAGACCATCAATCCTACAGGACTAAAATGTGTTCGCCAAGACCATGACAGTGTTTCCAAACCAACATGTGATTGGCTGAACTCTATGTGTGCATGGCTCTGGTGGTCCGACGGCTGATTCTGCCGCCTTCACATCACCAGCGACGCCCTGAAGACCACAGTTGTTTTTTTGGGGCAGAAATTTACCTGTTTGAGTTCATTGTCATGATGTTCATCTCACCTGTTGCTGCAACACCATTGGCTTAGCTGCTAGTTGCCTAGCTTGAGGTTGAACAACATGAATGGATCAAACAGGCTGTGAAGGACCAGATCAGGAACAACTATTGGACCTGGATCTGCAAACAAAACACACGAGTGGATCAAAGCAGCCATCTATCAGTATAAGACTGTTGGACTGGCTCATCCACCAACACCTCCTCACCTGTTACCTGTCAACACCTGTTACCTGTCAATACTGACAGACGAACAGAGCTGTGGACATCGTTTTACCACAAACTAAGACACAGACATATCAACTATTATTATATTAAACTACTCAGGATAATCGGGTCATAATTGAATGTTAAAAAGAAGATTGAATATTTAAATGACAAAAAGGATATTGGGAAAAGGTAAAATTATCAAATCTTATAAATAGAGAATCAACTGTGATACTTTCCCAACCTTCACTTTCATGTGACGACGATCATTCTGAACCCTGGCTTCCCCTTAAATTTCCCCTTAAAACAACTGAAACTTAGAGATAAGATAGAGAGACACTGGATGTCCGTGTCAGATATGTATCCTGTATGTATTTGCTTCAAGCTTTATATGTAGAGAAATATTAAAGGTTTTAAAGCTGCAGCAAGTGATTCTGTCCATCAGAGGGCAGAAGAACAAACACAGAAATTAGTCTTAAAAATACTCTTGTAATGTTTATTAACTAAATCTGTTTCTTCTTCCATGTTCACATTTCATGGGATGGCCAGTAGGGAGGTAAGAAGTTTTCTATGGTTACAGCTGTTTTAATGCTCCATTACAACACAAGATGGTGTTTGCCAGATTTTCTAAGGAGGGAGGCTGAACCGAACAGTTCTCTACAAGTTAACATGTTTGTTTATACAAAACATTTCAGTATCATAGCTGAGATTTATAGAATAAAGGCATAACATCAGGAGAAAAGAGACTTTTCAGGAAAAAAACTTTCTTCTTAAAATATCACAACTGTAATGCTCATAAATTATGAATTTTCTTCTGGAAATTACATTTCTTTTTTTGTCTTAAAGGTTCTCTATGTAACATTCAGAAAACTCTTGTTAGTAGTGATGCCTTTGGCCATTAAGTGGACTGCAGTCATCATTCTGTTGCTCGCATCATCCTGGTCTTCAGACAAAAGTGGCATACATAAGTCTGATTGCTGGAAAATGAATGAAAATCCCATTTAGAATAATGCTACTATCTGTAATGTTCCTATATTTTATTTGGGCCATTAGCTTCGTAGAAATAGTTAGTTTCACCTTTGCACCATTACATTTCTTGTTTGCTAAAATCTACACCATTTGTCTTACTACATAAGTTAGTATCATGGATCATGTTAGCTGGTGAAGTAATTTAGAAATGAAATAAATAACATATCAGACAGTGTTTGGCTAGTGATAACGTTAGCAAGCATCAATCTATAAGATAAATCAGCCAGCTGCAATGTCAGATGACAAAGTAACCTGCAAATGGCAAGTCAGCCAGTTTACGGCCAGATCAGTCCCAGGAGTTTGGATGAATTGGCTTATTTGTCCATGTTAGCAGTAATATATTTCACATGATTTATAGTAAGCTTTAGCGTTGACTTTTGGACATAGTTTTGCAGTAGGTGCCGGTCATTTGTTGACATTAGCAGACTCCATTTCTAAGCTAATGTTTGCTAGTGTTGCACACTGTCGGCACTGTAAAGGAAGCGGTGATGAAGCATACGTCACATCTTTTACATAGAAATTAGCCCACAGACTATAGACAAGAATGTTGTGGAAGGGCTAAATTTTCAAAATTTAAAAGTTACATTAAAACTTTGTTCACACTTTACAATAAAAAAAAAGAGAAATATTTCAGAATGTTACATATTGAACCTTTAACAGTGGCATGATACATATTTCATACATAAACTATCCAAAGTACTTTAGATAAAAAAAGATTAAATAAGACTGAAAGAGAAGAAAAACGTTTTTAAAAACACAAAGAAACAAGAAAGAGATGAAGATGTGTTTGATTGGCAGATAAAGAGACCACGAGCCAAACAACATTAAAGGAACAGTCCAACAGTATGTGACCTGCAACAGTGAGAACTTATAAACGCCTCCTGAACTGGTCAGTAAACACACCACACACGGATATACATTAATTTAATTGTTATTTTATTTAAAAAGTTAGAAACTGTTTGACACTTTGACTTGCGGTTTGCATGTCAGGCACAAATGACAGCATGGAAAGTCATTGAAAAGTGAATGTTGTCATCATTCAGATATGTCAACGTGTAAACATGTCTGATAGCATCATGTTATTGAATGTACAGTTGGAAGAGATGTTGACAAATATATAACTTACTATAAACATATATAATATAAAGTGACAGTGACGGTCCATCTGCCTCCTGATTGGCTGAAGCACCTGTAGATAGAAGCTTTAGTGTGTTTAATGTCAGTAGGAAATATCAGTGAGAGGTTTGAGTCCTAAAAGTCTTCTAGAAACAGTCTGCAGCTCGATGTAGTGTCTGTATATCTACAGTAAACACACAAGGCACAAGACAAACCAATGATGTCATGTATAAAAAAAACCCAAGAAGGTCAAATAAACAAATAAACATGTTCTACGTCTGCTGTTGTTTGTTCATCTGAGTGATCAATAACATGATGATGTTGTGATGATCTGCCAGAGTAATCCACACTTCCATCATTTAAATATAGGACGAAAAAAAACAAGATGGCGACATGCCATATTGCTGCTGAAGGGGCAGAGTCTGTCTTAACATAGAATAACAAGACAGACAATTCACAGCCAGATCAGCCCCAAGAGTCTGGATGAATTAGCAGGCTAATGTTGTCCAGCTAAAAGCACAATATCCCAATATATATACAATATATTTGACATGATTTGCAGTAACGCTCGCTTTGACTTTCGACTTGGTGTTGGACTAGTTTGTTGATTTTCCATTTCTAATAGCTTTGACTTTGGACTTGGAGTCTGTAGTAAGGCACGTAGTAGTAGCATTCGTGGTAACACAGTCCTGGCCTCCTAATTATCCCAGTCTTTAGGAAATGGGTGATCTTGTCCTGACCCTTATATGCAGTGTACACAAAGACATGAAGAACACTGCCACATGACTGGTGAGTTTGGAAACAGCTGTAAAACCTGATATGTATTTAGACTGTTTTTCTCCCATCGACCTTCATCAAATAACTTTAATCATTTCTGCAGCTAAGCCGTCATCCTGTCTCTTAGACTCCATCCCAACCAGGTTGCTCAAGGATGTTTTACCTGTAGTTAGTAATTCGTTATTGGATATGATTAATCTGTCTTTATTATCAGGATATGTACCACAGTCCTTTAAGGTAGCTGTAATTAAACCTCTTCTTAAAAAGCCCACTCTAGACCCAGAGGTCTTAGCCAACTACAGACCGATATCAAACCTTCCCTTTCTGTCTAAGATACTTGAGAAAGCTGTAGCTAATCAGCTGTGTGACTTTCTCCATAACAATAGTCTATTTGAGGACTTTCAGTCAGGATTTAGAGTGCATCATAGCACAGAGACCGCATTAGTCAAAGTTACAAATGACCTCCTAATGGCATCAGACAAAGGACTCATCTCTGTACTTGTCCTGTTAGATCTTAGTGCTGCATTTGACACCATTGACCATCAAATTCTTTTACAGAGACTGGAACATCGAATTGGCATCAAAGGAACCGCCCTAAGCTGGTTTAAATCGTACTTTTTAGATCGATCTCAGTTTGTTCACGTCAATGATGAATCCTCCATGCAGACCAAAGTTTGTCATGGAGTCCCACAAGGTTCTGTACTTGGACCACTTCTATTCAGTTTATATATGCTTCCTTTAGGGAACATTATTAGGAATCACTCTATCAATTTTCATTGTTATGCTGACGACACCCAATTATATTTATCGATCAAGCCTGATGCAACCAATCAGTTAACTAAACTCCAAGCATGCCTTAAGGATATAAAAAGTTGGATGACCTACAATTTTTTGATGTTAAATTCAGACAAAACTGAAGTTCTTGTAATTGGACCCAAACACCTCAGAAACTCTCTTTCTAGAGACTTAGTTACTTTAGATGGGATCACCCTGGCCTCCAGCTCCACTGTAAAGAATCTTGGAGTTGTTTTTGATCAGGATTTGTCCTTTAACGTCCACATAAAACAAATTTCGAGGACTGCATTCTTCCACTTACGTAACATCGCTAAAATCAGACGCATTGTCTCTCAGGCGGATGCAGAAAAACTAGTCCACGCATTTGTTACTTCAAGGCTGGACTATTGTAACTCTTTGTTATCAGGCTGCTCTAATAAGTCTCTTAGGACTTTGCAGTTAATTCAGAATGCTGCTGCACGTGTTCTGACAGGAACCAAGATCAGAGATCACATCTCTCCCATTTTGGCTTCCTTGCATTGGCTACCTATTAAATCTAGAATAGAATTTAAAATTCTTCTCCTTACTTACAAAGCTCTTCATGGTCAGGCACCATCTTATCTAAAAGAGCTCATAATACCTTACTACCCCTCTAGAACACTGCGCTCTCAGGACGCTGGGTTCCTTGTGGTTCCTATAGTTTCCAAAAGTAGATTGGGAGCCAGAGCTTTCAGCTATCAGGCTCCTCTTCTGTGGAACAAACTACCATTCTGGGTTCGGGAGGCAGACACGGTCAACACTTTTAAGAATAGACTTAAGACTTTCCTTTTTGATAAAGCTTATAGTTAGGGCTGGCTCAGGTCATCCCTTAGTTATGCTGCCATAGGATTAGACTGCCGGGGGACTCCCCCTCCCCCCAGGGTTATGCCTAGCCAGGCACGGTATTGGTTGAAGATGCAGTCACATCTCCCTTACCGAAAACCCTCTCTCTCTCTCTCTCTCTCTCTCTCTCTTTCTCTCTCTCTCTCTCTCTCTCTCTCCATCTGTGGACATGTCTCATTAATGCATGTTACTAACCAAACTTCCCCGGAGTTTCTGTGCTCTGTCGTCCAGCAGGTTCTCGTGGATCGTGGCTGCTGCTGTGATCCTGCACGACGTCCACTACGCATATTATTACTGTCATTATTACTACCATATCTGCTACTGTGGTCATTTTATCATTCATTGTAATTCATTGTCATTTTATCAGTCATTGTAATTGTACAATATGTTTGTGTTGATTTGTCCTGTACACGTGACATCCATTGCACGTCTGTCCGTCCTGGGAGAGGGATCCCTCCTCTGTGGCTCTTCCTGAGGTTTCTTCCACCTTTTTTCCCTGTTAAAGGATTTTTTGTGGGCAAGTTTTTCCTCACTCGAACCGAGGGTCTAAGGACAGAGGGTGTCACTCCCTGTACAGATTGTAAAGCCCTCTGAGGCAAATGTATTTTGTGACTTTGGGCTATACAAATAAAATTGATTTGATTTGATTTGACTGTGGCAATGACAAAGGAATTTTCAGGACCGGTATGCAGGGGAATGCTGATGAGGAGCGGAGCCGGTGTCTGCCAGAACTAGAGCTGGGCAAGTGGGCTAGCTAAGAAGAAAAAGGGAGAGAATGACCGAACAGGAATTATTAGTTGTTGCATTTGCTTGATGTTTGGCTGTTAGCAAGACTTACTAGTTTTTGATCATAAGTAATATAATCATAACAAATACATGTGTACAACTGTCCATATTTACCACTGTGGTGTTACACTCTGATGTAAATCACAAGATATATCAGTTTCTATGTAATGTTGCTACATTTTGCTCGTTGTGTTGTTTGTTTACTTCACTTCAAACCAGTTTCAGTCTAAATGCTGGAGGATGTTTGATTTTCTTCATCCGGTGATACAAAACACCTGGAGGGGGTCAGGTGGTGTTCCAGTGAAGGTCCAGCATCCTGGATCTGATACCGTGAAGGCTGCAAATTAATAATAGATTCATTGATAGAATAAAACAAAAAGCGATGAGTGTGAATATATTCAACAGGACTTTGAATAACATAGTTTAAATGTTCAATAAAGTTATTGTTGAACAAACTGAAGCAGAGAGACAGAGAGAGGAGGAGGAGGGCGACGAGGAAGCGAAGAGGATCAGCTGAAGTGTGAGGAGGCGTTCCTCCGACCTCACCCTGCCCTCGTGCTACAGCCAGCTGGCTCCTCAAGCTCAACTGACCCATAAACCAACCAGTGAACTCGTCAATGAACCGGAGAGAGAAACGATTTACAATTTTTACAATTTCCACAAGTTCAACAAGAAGGTAAGTCACACACCAGACTCTGAAAAAAATCCACAGTTATATTAAAAAAAAATCCTTAATTCAAAGTGGTGATCCGTGAAAACTTACAAAAAGTATTAAAAACTTTGAAATCATCACAGTGTTGCATATTTCACATTGGATGAATTAAAGAATGGAAACTTTGAACTTATCATTAAATATCATAAATGTTGAATTTAACCCTGAAATGTTGATTTAAAAATTAACAGTTTGAGTATTTTTGTTTTTTCTTTAAGTCAACTTAAAATAAACTTTAATTAAACTGTTTATTGTGAGTTTATTATAGAGATATGTGTTATTAGATTATGGGAAGTTTTTTAAGCTTTTTTATTGTAGGTTTATGTTCAAGATGTCACTCATGCCAAACTCCACTGAAAAAATTGTCATTTAAAAACTTTTTAAATTAATAGTTCATGTTTATTTACTTCATTCATTTACTACATTCATCACAACAAAGTTGTGTAAAATAATAAATAAAACTATATTTATATATATATATATAAAACACAATATATAACAATAATGTTTTCTTCTTCGACTTGTGGTGATGCAGCAGACTGGTTTAACTGGAAACATGTTTACTGGGTTATTTTCTATAAACAAACAAAATGTCTGTTTAACAGGACAAAAAGTCAACAGAGACACTCTGTTTCTATATGGTGGTTGTCGTGGAAACAAGTAGATTAGATTACAGCTGCTATGAAGGCATTTGAGTCACATGACCTGGAAACAATTTAAAAATTATTTCTATCATTCATTAGACTGTCGCCAGATTGTTCCCCATATAAGATAAATTATTATTAGAGTTAATGTTGATGTGCTCAGATCTTCAGTTTTATACATTTTAGTCCACTTGGCTGCACTGTGACCATCTGTACTAATATTTCGTACTTTGTAAGGTGTCATTTTATAGTTTTTATCATCAAACTATTCCTATGAAAAACCCTAAAACAAACACAGCCTGCCAGTTGATAAAGTTTGAAAACAATGGGTCTGAATATTTTGAGAAAAAAAGATGTGATAAAATTAAAGTTATAATATATAACTTTAAGTTATAATATCTAATTCTGAGGTTTGAAAGTTCAGTGTTCAAGATGTAGGATATTTATAACTCTGTTTTCTTGAATGAATAATCAGAAATATTCACAAATCTACAAATGTTAAATTTTTAAATATAAATAGATCTACACATTTATATATATTCCTATCTGTACATATAAGTTTAATCTTTATGTTTTCGAGCTTGTTGTCGTTTTCAGGTGTATTTATGTTTATATCACTTAGAGCAAAGTGAAACCAGAGTCTGTGTATGTATACAGATACCTGATCAATTTAAGTGATTTTCTGACTTTCCTGTGTCAGATCCATCCATCCATTCGTCCATCCATCCATCTGTCCATCCATCCGTCCATCCATCTTATCCGTCCATCCGTCCATCCATCCGTCCAGATGAGTGATCAACCTCCTCCGTACATCCCACACCCTCCCAGTGGCCCCACAGTTCCCAACTTCCCTTCAGGTTTGTCTGTCCAACAGTTTAAAGACAAATGTTTATTAAATATATATATATATGATATGTTATATATATATATATATATATATATATATTAGTATATATATATATATATATATATATATATATATATATTATCTATATATATGTCTTTGAACTGATGTGTGTCTCGTCTTCATTATTGTCTCATTAATCACCTGTGGGCGACATTTAATTAGTGTTTTATCAACAAACTTAAGTCAAATATATAATAATAATAATAATAATAATACCAATAATAATAATACCAATAATAATAATAATGACATGGAAACGCCCAGTTTAATCTGATCATGTTGTCATGTCTCTTGTCATGTCTCTGCAGCGTACAGCACTCAGCCTTCAGCCTTCCCTGGCTCGTCGTACCAGGTACAGTAAAAGTTTTAACTGTAAACTATAAGTATATATAAATCCTATAAAATATATTTTAAACATGTATGCAATCCATAAAGCTTTTCAATCTGTGTCGCATGATCATCTGTGTTACTATGACAACCACATCTCTCTCCTCTGCAGACCTTCCCTCAGAACTACACGGGTGGAGGAGACCAGGGCTACTACCACAGTCAACCAGGGCCACCAGGGCCTCCGGGTCCCCCGGGCCCCCCGGGCCCCCCGGGAACTTACATGACTCAGCCTGGGTACATCCACAGCGGGCCCCCCGGGATGTACGGAGAGCAGCCAAAACACACGGGTGGGTCACAGCTGCACACAGAAAGCTAGTGAACAGCTAGTTATGGGTTAGGTAGTTGTAATTGGTGAAAATTTGTTGATTCTGTTTCTAGAGATAAATGGTTAAATGTTGGCTTAAAAGTTGTCCCTGTCTCTCCGTCAGTGTTCCTGGTCGAGCAAAATCACAGACATGAAGACGAGGGTGATGATTCGTGTCTGAACGTGTGCAGCACTGCTCTGTGCTGCTGCTGCCTCTGGGAAATGTTGACTCACCACCACTGACCTCTGACCTCCAGCCCCACTGAGCCTCTTCTTTCCCATCATGCAGCAGAGCAATCATGATGACAACTCAACTCATGCTGGGAAATTAATTATTAAAATAAAAATAATAAAAAATGCCCTCACAACTGAATGAAATCTCCATAAGTCCCCATATTAAAATGCCCAACTTCACAGCAGAAATAAACATGTTTACAATTGTAAACATGTTTATTTCTACAGAGACCAATGGTTAACCTTTGGTCTCTGTAGCTAATTTCCCTGTTCATGGCAACTGTACTGAGGCTAAACTTTTATATAACTCACCCGTTCAAGTGTTATTAAGGCTTAAAGTTATGCATAAATAACAGTGCAGCTGCTTTGACTGGTGGGTGGGTGCTTGTTTGAGCAACCAGGCTTCATTCAGCTAAACTCAACCCACCCACCCACGTCTTCACCCATTTTTAGATTAGCCGGGAGCTGGTGGAGGTAGGACTGCCAAGATGGCGATGGCCATCTGATGACCTAATCTGAAACTGATGCTCTGTGCCCTGTCAATCTCTCAATTGTTCAGGCCCATCAAAATGTCGTCCCTGTTCAGGACTGAAACAGATGTCCCTTTGTGTTCATTTTGTCTTTTTAACTTCCAAACAGTGTAATGTGTTTTTATGTTCCTTTGTGTGGTGTTGATGAGGAAATATTATAATATTAATTTACATGATAAAGAGTTGCCCATCATCACTGTTCAATAACTAAGTTTTTTTTCTGGCAATAAGAGAAATAAAAATATATAATAAGATTTTTTGTCTGTTGTGTATTTATGTGATTATTTATGGTGTTATCATCTTTCACAGAATATTTTAACTGTACTCAGTACAGTTTTTGCATGTCAGCACACAATAATGTCTTACGACACTTGTGATGACCTTTGAAATATTTTGAGTTTGTTATATACTCATATTGACTAATTACTCTCTAATTAGTCCCTGAAATATACATCTGACACTAGAGCTTTGATAACATTTGATTCACAAATTAAAATGAGACATTAGTGAGATGTTTTCAAAAATTTATGTTGACATATTCAGACTTTGTGCAAATATTTCAAGTCTGTTTTTAGAGAAGAAGAGGAAGAGATACTTTATTAATCCCTCAAAGGGCAAATTATTTTTTCACTCCGTTTATTTACATGCATTTTAACCCCCGAAATACAACCACACACACATGCAATGGCTCATAGACATGCAATGTGGAGAGAGATGATGGATTGATTGGCGGCAACGCAGAGCAGCGAGCAGTAGGGGGGTTCGGTGCCTTGCTCAAGGGCTCCTCTGGTTCCGGAAATCTTTACACAGGGCTGTCCTCCTCCTCTTCTTCCACTGATTGGTTGACCCTCCTGCCAGTTTCTGTTCTTGAATTAGTCCTCAAAACTGTGGCAGACTGTCGTTTCTTTGAAACTGAGAAGTGAATAAAGTGTCACAATGATCAGATGATACAGATGTTGTAATCCTTTAATTTGGACACTAGATGGTGTCATTCAATTCAACCTCAGATGATATCAGGTAAAAATAAGAGCAACTTCATGTTTCTGTGTGTACTGACCATAAGCAGCAGTCAGCAGTGTTGTAGGTATGAAGGTGATGAAGAACGCTCTCACTGCATTTCCAATGATGCTCGGCAGTCTGTTTACCTGCTGCTCCTGCTGGACAGGTGTACTCCCCGTCTGTCAACACGCAATAATAAAAATGTCAAAATGACTTCAGAAGAGTTAAATCCTGTAACTCTAAACATGTCACAGAGATGTCACACAGAAATGAAAAGAGTACAGAAGGGGTGAGTCACAACAGCGGTTTCCAGGAGACACAACTAAGCGATAAAACATGTCTTTTGTGATTGTGGTTTGTGGCTCATGAAGCTGCTGAAGTTGACCATCCGTCATTTTCAGAGCAAGAGCAAACTTTGCAAATTTGTTACTAACCAAGTGTTAGCTGTTAAAGCAAAACTGTGTATCCGTTGTCATGTTAATGCTGCACTGACTTTTAGCCATTGGAGATGATTGGCTGTTAGTAAAGTTGTCGACTTGCTAGTTATTGATCATAAGTGTGGTATAATCATAACATACATGTGCAGCTGTCCATATTTACAACAGTGGTATTACAGTGCGGCAACAAATCACAACAAATACCAGTTTCTATGTAATGTTGGTTTAACCTTGTATTAGCTTTTTGCTGATTTCTAGCCAACCAGTTCAAATATTATTATTTAAATTACAAAAGTTACTGACCTCCTGAACCTGTGTCACCGTGGACTCTGTGGGTCTGTTGCTTGTGGCATCACTTCCTCTCCATGTCGTCAGTACTGTGATAGTTTTTGTGAGGAGGGCCGACAAACAGGAAACACAGAGTTTCAAACTGAACTAAAAGAACTCTTTTTGAATTATTTTTTTCTCCTGCACTAACTTTATAATTCATGAAAAATAATCTCACCTCCTTTGATGTTCAAATCAATGTGATGTTTTTCATCATTGAACAATCCGTATACGAGCACTCTGCATCCATACCGTCCAGCATCTGAGTCTGTGAGGTTCAGTATCGTTAGAGAAACATTACCGTCATCCAGTCGTCCTAGTAACTGATACCTGCTGGAAACTCTTTCTTCCACTTTGTATCCGTCTGTGGAGATGAGCTGGTTTTTACAGCCTCCTGATTTTGGAAGATCTCCTCGACCCCAACAGATCGGCTGCGGTTTGTGATACTTGATGTCATATTTACATGACAGAGTGACATTCTGACCTTCATAACCAACAACAGGGCTGCTTCCACATTCACTGACTGCGAAGACAGAAAAGTTTTTAAAATCGTGAATATTAACATTTATCAGTAATATAAACAGAAGCATTGAATTGTTGCTGTTATTCTTCCTTTATTGATCTGTTCTCGCTTTTATATGAAGTAAAGACACGAAAGACACCATATCTACTAATAGTCATAAAAAAACTAAATAAAGTTAAAGAGTTTAAATAAAGTTAAAGTACCTGTGAGCAGCAGCAGCGTCATCAGCATCCTGGTTACACTCTTCATGATCAAACTGAAACTATCACATTTCATATTCACACATATTTAACGTCTTCAGTTCTACACTGTAAAAAATTACCAACTTTCAAACTGTGTAATGTGTTTTTATGTTCCTTTGTGTGGTGTTGATGAGGAAATCTTCATTTACATGATAAAGAGTTTTTTTCTGGTAAAAAGAGAAATAAAAATATATAATAAGATTTTTTCTCTGTGTATTTATATGATTATTTATGTTGTTATCATCTTTCACAGAATATTTAAACTGTACTCAGTAAGGTTTCGCATGTCAGCACCCAATAATGTCTTACTACACTTGTTATGACCTTTGAAATATTTTGAGTTTGTTATATACTTATGCTCATATTGACTAATTACTCTCTAATTAGTCTCTGAAATATACATCTGACACTAGAGCTTTGAGATCAAACCTAATACTTTGTCAAACATTTTATATTTTCCAGCTTCTCTGCAGGTGAAGTTAAAAAATTAAAAGGAGACATTAGTGAGATGTTTTCAAAAATTTATGTTGACATATTCAGACTTTGTGCAAATATTTCAAGTCTGTTTTTAGAGAAGAAGAGGAAGAGATACTTTATTAATCCCTCAAAGGGGAAAGAATTTTTTCACTCCGTTTATTTACATGCATTTTAACCCCCGAAATACAACCACACACACATACAAGGGCTCATAGACATGCAATGTGGAGAGAGATGATGGATTGATTGGCGGCAACGCAGAGCAGCGAGCAGTAGGGGGGTTCGGTGCCTTGCTCAAGGGCTCCTCTGGTTCCGGAAATCTCTACACAGGGCTGTCCTCCTCCTCTTCTTCCACTGATTGGCTGAGCCTCCTGCCAGTTTCTGTTCTTGAATTAGTCCTCAAAACTGTGGCAGACTGTCGTTTCTTTGAAACTGAGAAGTGAATAAAGTGTCACAATGATCAGATGATACAGATGTTGTAATCCTTTAATTTGGACACTAGATGGTGTCATTCAATTCAACCTCAGATGATATCAGGTAAAAATAAGAGCAACTTCATGTTTCTGTGTGTACTGACCATAAGCAGCAGTCAGCAGTGTTGTAGGTATGAAGGTGATGAAGAACGCTCTCACTGCATTTCCAATGATGCTCGGCAGTCTGTTTACCTGCTGCTCCTGCTGGACAGGTGTACTCCCCGTCTGTCAACACGCAATAATAAAAATGTCAAAATGACTTCAGAAGAGTTAAATCCTGTAACTCTAAACATGTCACAGAGATGTCACACAAAAATGAAAAGAGCACAGAAGGCGTGAGTAACAACAGCGGTTTCCAGGAGACACAACTAAGCGATAAAACATGTCTTTTGTGATTGTGGTTTGTGGCTCATGAAGCTGCTGAAGTTGACCATCCGTCATTTTCAGAGCAAGAGCAAACTTTGCAAATTTGTTACTAACCAATTGTTAGCTGTTAAAGCAACACTGTGTATCCGTTGTCATGTTAATGCTGCACTGACTTTTAGCCATTGGAGATGATTGGCTGTTAGCAAAGTTGTTGACTTGCTAGTTATTGATCATAAGTGTAGTATAATCATAACATGTGCAGCTGTCCATATTTACAACAGTGGTATTACAGTGCGGCAACAAATCACAACAAATACCAGTTTCTATGTAATGTTGGTTTAACCTTGTATTAGCTTTTTGCTGATTTCTAGCCAACCAGTTCAAATAATATTTTAAATGACAAAAGTTACTGACCTCCTGAAGCTGTGTCACCGTGGACTTTGTGGGTCCATTGCTTGTGACACCACTTCCTCTCCATGTCGTCAGTACTGTGATAGTTTTTGTGGGGAGAGCTGACAAACAGGAAACACAGAGTTTCAAACTGAACTAAAAGAACTTTTATTTTCTTCTCCTGCACAAACTTTATAATACACAAAAAGGAATCTCACCTCCTTCGATGATCAAATCAATGTGATGTTTTTCATCATTGAACAATCCAGATTGGTGCACTCTACATCCGTACCGTCCAGCATCGGGATCTGTGACCCTCAATATTGTCAGAGAAACATCACCTTCATCCAGTCGACCCTGTAACCGATACTTGCTGGAAACTCTTGTTTTCACTTTGTATCCGTCTGTGGAGATAAGCTGGTTTTTACAGCCACCTGTGTTTGGAAGATCTCCTCGACCCCAACAGATTGATTGCGGTTTGTGATGCTTGATGTCATATTTACATGACAGAGTGACACTTTGACCTTCATGTCCAACAACAGAAACTGTGAGGATGCCACATTCACTGACTGCGAAGACAGAAAAGTTTCAAAAATCCTGAATATTAACATTTATGAGTAATATAAACAGAGGCATTCAATTGTTGCTGTTATTTTTCCTTTATTGATCTGTTCTCGCTTTTATATAAAGTAAAGACACGAAAGACACCATATCTACTCATATTCATAAAAAACTAAAAGTTAAATAAAGTTAAAGTACCTGCGAGGAGCAGCAGCAGCAGCAGCAGCATCCTGGTTACACTCTTCATGATGAAACTGAAACTACCACATTTCCGACCAACACATATTTAACCTGTGCTCCATTCTACACTGTACAAAATGACCGTACAGCTGAAGTAATTAATTTTTGGGAGATATAATCACAATGTGTTATTTAAAGAAAATATACAAAATAAATCTCCACAGTTTTGGTGATTATTTAAATTACACTGCGTCTGTACTGTCCAGCATCTGTGACTGTGATGCGTTCAGTATTCAGTCTGTGAAGATGAGCCTGCTGGTACAGCCTGATAATGGAAGATTTCCTTGACCTCAACAGATCATTGTAGGGTTGTTGTTCTTTATGTCATATTTACATGACTGAGTGACACTCTGACCGCCATGACCAACCACAACTGTCCTGCCACATTTGCTGACTGTGAAGACAGATAAGTTAATATTATTAATATAGCTAATATTTATCAGTAATACAAGCAGAAGCATTGAATTGTTGCTGTAATTCTTCCTTTATTTGTCTGTTCGATCTCTCTCTCATATGAAGTAATTACACGAAAGACACAATTTCTACTTATATTTATATAAAATCTAAATAAAGTTAAAAAGTTTAAATAAAGTTAAAGTACCTGTGAGGAGCAGAAGCAGCATAATCTTGCTTAAAGTCTTCATAGTCAAACTGAAACTTTCACTGTCACACAAACAATTAACCTGCTAAGTCATCAACACTGCACTCTACACTGTAAAAAAAAGATTAAGCTAAGTCAATAAGTCATTTTAATAGATATATTAAAACACATACATAAACACAAGTCACAAAACAAACATATTAAAGAGAAACTGATAACTCAACAAACAGCAGGACTATGACTATGTACTGGCACACGTATGACTATTTACTGATGAACAGTGAATATAAAAGTTATTCTGAACACTGTATTCATCTGACAGAGGTCACAAAATGTAAAACAGATGATGCAGCTGTGCCTCACATCGTATTCAACTAAATGAATAAAGGACCTAATTTCTCACTGTTCATGTTTTCTTCTTAGGTTTATATTACTTTCTTATTGACCTGAAGCATACACCAGTATCAGTACATTTTAGTTTCTATGATAAGTTCAGAATTAGTGGTCTGTGGCTGGGCTTGTTTCTACTTCTACTTCCTGATATCAGTACATTGTAGTTTCTATCATGAGTTAAACTGAGTGTCTCAGAGTTTTTTATTCTCTGCAATCCGTCCAATTTCTTTCTATTTCTTGTGTAAATATGGTTTTATTACATTCAGTCATTTAAATTTTGTTACATTTAGTCCTTCCGTCCATCTCCTCCCGCTTTATCCGGATTCGGGTCGCGGGGGCAGCAGCTTCAGCAGGGAAGCCCAGACTTCCCTCTCCCTGGCCACTTCTCCCTGGGACATAGTCCCTCCAGCGTGTCCTGGGTCTTCCCCGGGGCCGCCTCCCGGAGGGACGTGGATTTTAATGCAACTTAGGGTCATGACATATAGCAGTATACATATAGTACGTATAGCAGCGGCAATAGAATGTACTCTTCATCCTGATGATGACAGACTGCTTTAAATTTATCCTCAGCACTCCACCATGTAAAACTGTCTTATTTAATGACATTTCAGTCCTGTACTGTGTATGTGTGTATATGTATACAAATGAACTCAATGAGTAAAAGTCGTGTAACTTTATTTATTACCAGCTCTTTTTTTATCATTTACATTTTTGAATGATTTTAATTGATTGATGTGTGTTTGGTAGTAAAAGTCACAATTAAATAACTGAAGAATACAACTTTATTATTGAAATCTCTACACAGGGCTGCCCTCCTCCTCTTCCACTGATTGGCTGAGCCTCCTGCCAGTTTTTGGTCTTGAATTAGTCCTCAAAACTGTGGCAGACTGTGCTTTCTTTGAAACTGAGAAATTAATAAAGTGTCACAATGATCAGATGATACTAATGTTGTAGTCTTTTGATTTGGCCAGACAGGGTCATTCAATTCAATCTCAGATGATATCAGATAAAAATATGACAAACCCATGTTTCTGTGTGTACTGACCGTAAGCAGCAGTCAGCAGTGTTCCAAGTATGAAGGTGATGAAGAACGCTCTAACTGCACATCCAATGACAGTCAGCAGACTGTTTACCTGCTGCTCCTGCTGGACAGGTGTACTCCACATCTGTCAACGCACAATAAGGATGATATCATAATCACTTCAGGAGAGAATTACAAGTAAAAGTAAAGAAAAAATACGGCAAACACTAGCATAAAATAACAGATTTTAAATCATTCCACTGATCTTTTTTTTTTTTTTTTGTCAATTTGAGTTGTCACCTTGGACACTGTAGGTCTATTTTCCATGACATCACTTCCTCCACATGTGGTCTGTACTGCAGTGGTACTTGCGGGCAGAGCTGACAAACAGGAAACACAAAGTTAAACTAAAATGAACGGCTGAACTCAAAGAAAGACTTTTATTTTATTCATCTTGCATAAACTTTATTATCTATAAGAAATTTCTCCTTTCCTTTGTCTTTTCTTGATGATCAAATCAATGTGATGTTTTTCATCATTGAACCATCCAGGTATATCCACTCTGCATCCATACTGTCCAGTATCTATGACTGTGAGTTTCAGTATTGTCAGAGAAACATCACCTTCATTCAGTTGTCCTAGTAACTGATACCTGCTAGAAAGTCTTTCTTTCACTTTGTATCCGTCTGTGGAGATGAGCTGGTTGTTGCAGCCTGATAATGGAACATCTCCTCGACCCCAACAGATCGGCCGTGGATTGTTATACTTGATGTCATATCGACATGGCAGAGTGACGCTTTGACCTTCATGACCAACAACAACTGTGCTTCTGTCACATTCGCTGACTGTGAAGACAGAAATGTTTTTGAATCCTAGGGCTGATGTGGGTTTCTACAAATGAAACCCACATCAGCCCCAAGAATTTATATTTATCAGTCATCGAAGCATTGAAATATTGCTGTTATTCTTCATTTATCTGTTTATAGTACATACATGAAAGACACCATATCTACTATTTACAGTATATAAAGTGAAAAAAAAGTTCAAGAATTTATATAAAGTTCAAGTACCTGTAAGCAACAGCAGCATCATCCTACCAAAAGTCTTCATGGTAAAACTTGACTCTCAGAGTTTCAAACACATATTTAACCCACTGAGTCATCAACGCTTTTTTTACTTGACCTCAAACAGAAGTCAATAAGGTTTCTGATATCACATAGTACATTGTAGTTTCTACACGTTATGAGTTGAACTAAGTGTCTCAGAGTTTTTTATACTTATGCAGTCCATCTGATTTCTTGGTATTTCTTGTGCCCTTGTGGTTTAATGACTTCCTGTTAACTGTGTTTAATTTGCCGCTTCCTACTGAGGCCTTAAAGGGGCCATTTCAGTAAAGACACAGACTGACATGTGGCAACAAATATCTGCAGTTGTTGTTGAGACAGATTAAAAACATAACCAATCATTACCTTGTTTTGCACTAATATTTAATTATTTATTCATTACCATGACAGGCATTTTACTAGTATGACATTTTTCTATTTTATGACATTTTACTACCTGGTGTTTTTGAAAGACAGTTGAGTGAATGTATGTATGTATGCAGGGCATGTGAAATGACTGATAGGCTTTGTGCAATGTGTGTATGTGCTATGCGTTTTTGCTGTTGCTGTTGTTGTGCTGATATGTTGGTTTTGTGTGATGTGTTACATGTATATGCTGCTGGACACCTTAATTTCCTTCGGGATCAATAAAGTATCTCTATCTCTATCTATCTGAATTGGAGATATCTTGACTTGACATTTCCCACAATGCCACTGCACAGTGTTGGTGGAGTATGGATTTTCTGTCCTCTTCCCACCACTGGCCGATATCCAGCACTGACAGTGTCACAGAGGGACATCTGATCAGGACCTTTACACCTCTATGGGGACCTAAACTATTCCATGAGGTCCAGGGTTGAGCTAGGAACCATCTGAAGAGATGGGGATACATTTTTCAGATGTAGATGTGGCAGAATATTTCTACAGTCACTGAACAGTTTCAGCAACAGTATGCAAACATGTGCAGAGGCATTTCATTGAGTTTGACTAACATTTCATGAAAAATACAATATGTGCAAAAGCATTAAAAAGGAATGGTGCACAGGGATGATCTGAGCTTTGAATAAAGATGTGTGTAATATACCGTTAATTCAGCTCCATTCTCCTTTTTTTGTGTAGTTTTTCATTGTAGGACAAAGGGAGTGAACAATTCTGTTGACATCGTCATTGTGTAAAGTTAATTTTTCTTCAACTGAATTTTACAGTTTTCTTACAGCACCTTAATATCTACAAAAACTTGTGACCCATTGTGGAGCTTTGGCAACCCCTGGTGGCAGTCAGGACCCATTTTATGTAGACCAGTGGTGTCAAGTGAAATAGTTGTGTGCCTGAACAGACCCACTGATGAAGTCTAAAAAAATAAAGATATGCTTTGTGTTTGATGAACTGGTCATATTAATTTACAATGTTAGAGTGTTGTTTATAATAATTATTAAACTACATTTAGCTGCTGTTTTATCAAAAGCAACTTAATAGGGGAACAAAATCAAGGTACAGTATGACAAGGACATGTACTCCCATAAAATAAAGTGACAGTTGTAGGATAAATTTAGCATGTCCAGTTGTTGGTAGTGCTATGGTAGAGAGAAATGCCCCTGATCTAGTACAAACTGATAGTTTAGAGTTCCCTGAGTGTATAGTTTGACAGAGCCAGGTGTAATGCAGTAATTTCACTGGCACTAAGTCGTGAAATCAAACTGGATGTGACCCTTCAATTTATGAGATAAATATCTGAACTATGCAAACATTCATAACTATAAATACCTGGATCATGAGAACAGTAACACCTTTAGAAGCTGTGGTGGCTCTTAAAAGAGCCTTTGATGCATAGAATGCTGGGTTTAAGATAGCCACTTTACTTCTTGGCCTTCTTGGGTGCAGTTTTCTTCGTTGGGGTCTTCTTTGCTGGCTTTGTCTTTTTGGGGGCCACCTTCTTGGGGGTCTTCTTCACTGTACTTTTCTTGGCAACCTTCTTCGGAGACTTCTTGGGTGTAGCTTTCTTCACTGCAACTTTCTTGGTGGCTGCTTTCTTAGCTGCGGTCTTCTTGGCTGCTGGTTTTTTAGCTGCTGCTGCTTTCTTTGCTGCCGGTTTCTTTGCTGCTGGTTTCTTTGCAGCAACTTTCTTGACTGCTGGTTTCTTTGCTTTAACCGCTTTCTTGGGTTTTGGCGCCGACTTAGCCAGTTTGAAAGAGCCAGCGGCTCCAATCCCGGTAGCCTTGGTCAGGACGCCCGCATCTACCATCTTGACAATGGTCAGGTTAATGCGCTTCTTGTTCTTTACCACATCGTAACCTTTAGCGGCCAGTCCCTTCTTAATCGCGGACAAGGAAGCCCCCTTACGGTTGTTGGACTCAGCCACAACATCGGTGATGAGTTTCCGAAGGGATGGTCCGTCCTTCTTAACCTTGGGAGTTGCCTTCTTCTTTGGGGCTTTGGCCGGGGGAGCTGCTGGTGCTTCTTCTGCCATGTCTGCCTCTGCTCGGTGTGTGTTGGTCTCTGCTGTGTCGGTGTGAAGTTGTCCCCGCTGTGTTCTAGAGGCGGGCCTTATAACACACATGAGAACCGTGGAGAGTCAACTCTCACAGCCGCTCCGTTGCCCTGCTCTCATGTGGCGACACTTGTGTTTTCTCCTCCACATTTACGGGCTAAAATTCACAGAAAATGAACGTTTTTGGTCAGAAATGTTGTCGTGTCAGTGAGAAAACATTCTTCCCTTCATGTTCAGGTCGTGTTTGGCTCGGAGGACTCGTTAATTAAGATTCGAGAGGCTTCAAACCTCTCTGATATACGGTGACTTTGTGCAGCGCGCAGCGAGTTTTCTTCACATTTCGTCTCTAAAACTGTCTAAAAATCATTTATATTAGTTGTGACAGCGGCGTGACAGTAAGCTAACATATGTGAGAATAGATGAAAACTGAAATCACTTCAATTGTGTGATTTATTTAGTTTTAATTAGATAGGTTTTCTGTGGAGGTAAACACACGGATGGTGCCGGTGGTTCAGGCTGTTAGACGGACTCCTGTCACAGAATGATCGCTTGGGAAAAGACTTCCCGTTTCCTCCCACCTTTACATTTAATGATTGAACTGACAACACGATTTAATAGTGTAATAATTCTCTGATTTTAGTTTCAATAAAATCACATTTCTTTGTTTTTCTTTGTAGCTTCAGTTTGTATCCAAATCGCGTTGGTCTAGGTGGGAAACGCTAAATAACACTTTTATGTATGTGATTTAATACATTTTATTTTATATTATAACATTACATTATATATTATTATATTTTAACATTTATTATTTTTTTCTAGCTGAGCTTGACTAATATTGGGAACACACAATAGTATTGGGTTTACTCTAAAGGTCACATATGAATATGGAAATGTACCTAAGACAATAGTTAAAATAAAAGGACATTTTACAGTTGTTTTTTGGTATTCATCGGTCATGACGTCATTATTTTAATCATGTACAGTATATATCCAAGTTTATATCCAGCTGTTCTTTTAATATCTGTGCAATACCTGCTCATTATAATTTATTTATCCAGTGTTCACATTTAGTCTGTTGTACATAGGTATGTATATACTGTCATGTACAGAACACATTTCATTGCTTCACCACCAGTCCAGTCTACAAATGTCTGTTAGTGTCTATAGATAGATTCACACATTTATATTTATGCACACATATATCTTTTAAATATGTATACAGTTATTTCTTTATGTTTTATGTTTATGTCTGCACCTTTTTATTTGTCATGTTCTTTGTTAAACTGTATGCCTATACCTGTATGTACAATTCAATTGTGAGCACAGTGAACCCATGTGTGTACACACACCTGGCCAATAAAGTAATTCTGACATAAATACATACATATGTACATTACTCTGCACTTTATTGCTTTAAGCACTTCTGGTCCTCTGGTTAGATGCTAAACTGCATTTTATTTTTTCTGTACATTGTGCAATGACAATCCAGTTGAATCTAATCTACATGTTCTGTAAGCAGCTGGATCAAGTCTATGTGTCAGTGGCTGTTTTCTGGCAACATCTTATCAAAAGTCATCCAACTCTGGTCAGTAATGATGGAGCATTGTGGAACTGCCTAAAATAAAAAAATAAAACATTTAATAATATATATTCCATACAGTTTTCTCTACATTTATTTTATCTTGATCCTAATTTTACTTTATATATTTAGATAAGTCTGTTTCTTATATTGTATTCTTTTTCACTGTGTACTACTGGAAATTCAATTTCCTTGAGGAAGTCATCCCAAAGGGATCAATAAAGTGCAGTCTAAGTATATGACAAGTCCAATCAGTCGTAACTCACCACCAATGAGAAGATCTGATCAAGTCACCCCCAAACAATGTCAGTGTGACAATTAAACCACCTCATAACCAACCCAATGACTGAAATTCACCACCACTTAGTTTCCCCATTTATTCATGTCTATTTTTTTTTGCACAGTGGAGTGCTGTCAAACAATAGACTTAGTTTGACTTGAGAAATTCAGCACACTTTGAGTTAATTGTTCTTACCACACAAATATAGTTAGAACACATTTTAGGGGTTTGGACAAAATTAAAATCATACCATTATTCTGTATCTCAATCATTATTCATTAAAAGTGAGGAGCTAAGTTGAAGTGTGTGGTCAATAAATTGTATATTTTACTTTTAATGTCTGCTAATGCTATTGATAATGTTGAAATAAACAGGAATATAGCATTTAGTTGAAATTGTGTGGTCCTGAAAAGGACCTTTTGTTGACAGGGACAAGTAAGTTTACTTGGAGCTGGTGTACTTGGTGACAGCCTTGGTGCCCTCAGACACGGCGTGTTTAGCCAGCTCGCCGGGAAGGAGCAGGCGGACGGCGGTCTGGATCTCCCTGGAGGTGATGGTGGAGCGCTTGTTGTAGTGAGCCAGACGGGAGGCCTCACCGGCGATACGCTCGAAGATGTCGCTCACGAAAGAGTTCATGATCCCCATAGCCTTGGATGAGATACCGGTGTCTGGGTGGACCTGCTTGAGGACTTTGTACACGTAGATGGCATAGCTCTCCTTCCTGGTCTTTCTCCTCTTCTTCTTGCCGGTCTTGGTGGCTTTAGACACGGCTTTCTTAGAGCCCTTCTTGGGTGCTTTTCCTGGTTCTCCTGGCATGATTCTCTCGAATGAGTTTTCAGAAACAGATAAATTTAACGCTCCTAAAACACTTCATTTATATGGTCTGTATGCAAATCTGAGTGTGCTGTTACTCGCACACGATTGGCTGTTTTTTGTAGACCATACTGCGCAGACACTAACCCGCCAAAAACTGCCACAAACATGTATGAGATCAACTTTATTTACATATTTACATTACATAATCACATATTAAATTATATATTGTTATAAGGTAAAATATACAACAACATGGCGTTAGTTGTATGCCCTTTAAAAAAACTGAGCACACAATGTAAACACCATTATAACCAGATAAAACCAAACAAAGACAATAGAATGAAATAGCAAATGATTTATAATAGATATAATTTGAAACATGATTCAGTCGATGTGGATGTGGAGTAGCTTTTGTGGCTCTCTTTTTCATATGTTGCACTGACAACTCTCACATATACATAATATCACATGCGACAAAAACGTACATTTTATCCCGTTATGCAGTAGTAGGTATTGTATTTGATTATCAAATGGAGAATTAGGGCAAAATTGGAGTTTGTGTTCTCACTGAGATTAGAGATTTATTCACAGTAGTCTTTAAATTAAGTGGTAGTGCACATGCACCTCTTCAGTTGTGTGGGAAGCATGAAGAGGCAACTACTTATAGTTATGCTTATTCGCTTCTGCATGGAAGTGTTCTTGGATTTGCACCTAGTAGTTTAAACATAAATTCTTTGACACCATGTACACAAAGTTTCATAGTTTTCATTGTTATGGACTTGATTCGTCTGTGTGCGGATTACACTCCTTTAGATAAGTGGGTGCCTCTTAAGAGAGCCTTTGGATTTCAGATTTGAAAGAAAAGAAAAGCGATGCATAATTAGGCCATTCACAGCCAGGCATTGAAAAAAACATCAAAAGTGTGATGTATGTTTGCATGTAGTGTCAAACTGTACTGTCTCCACTTGTTGTAAATTGTTATTAATAACTAGATATACTGATTTTCTATTTCTTTTTAAGAATTTTGCATATTTTACTATAACTTGCTAATATGCTTTGCAACTTGCTAAAATAAACGCAATTAACGCGGTTTTGTTTACTTCCGGTGGCGGCTGACCCATAACCTTTTTTGAGCGCTGAATCGTACGTCGTCGACACCGCCATTTTAGATGCGGCAAAGTAGAGCTTTGCATCGCTTTTCTGTTGTTTTTTTCATTTCCTTCTATCAGGATGATCCAGGGTATCCTGCTAAAAGAGATAAGGAAAGATATTTGTGAATGTTATATATGTGTATGTCTTCATGTATCAGTTCTCTCCTACTCCACCACACACTACTACACCTACCACTTACTTGTCTCTCAAGCTAGCATCGGCCAACAAACAGCCCAAACACATTAACATAAAAGAAAAGAGAAATCAAATAAAATTACATTATCAATCTTAAAACACATTGACAGACATTGTACATCATATAAACCTGAATAGAAAGGCAACTACCATGTGGACCACATGCAGAATTCAGGTTATTTTTAAAACAATGAGACTTTCCTCTGTATCCCTGTTGGAACTTAACTAAACATGTGACCAGTTAGTCTATACATTAACCTAAACTAAAATCTTATAAATTAAATATATTTGTCTGTCAGTCATCTTTGGTCGTTCACACCAGCCCTCAGATGGCTTTAACAACTCAGATGACAGTCGTCACACCAGCAATAAGCACTAGGGATACCAGGTGCAAATAGCCTGGTCAGCAATCCTGCCTAGGCTAAATACCCTGGATCTCCCCACCACGTTGTCAGAACTGAATGAGGGGTGAAACTTCTTCACAGAGCTTCAACCCAAGACCAGTTGCCACAAATGTAAACCGTTTTATAAAAAATTAAACGGAAATATTTTGATAATTTGATGTAGGTTCATCCATGTTTCCATTTAAATCTGTTTTTTATGATATGACATTGATATGATATGAGTGATTGTGTAAATGTTTCATAAATATTAGTGTTAAAGCATTTTAAAGAAAGAAACATTTATGGTTTACAGTTTGTCTGGTGAATTTATTCAATATCATGAAGACATATATATTCTAGAGAAATTATGGTAAAATAAATGAAAATATTTATTAAAGATTAAAATAAAACATAACTGGTCAGTCCCTAAAAGCTGGTCTGAAAAAACAACACTATTCTCCCTGAGCTGAACAACAGAAAGGATATGCAACATGTACATGAGGTACTAAAAACTTTACAAAAACGAAGCATAATATACATAAAGAAGTACATGTATACAATACTCTGGTACACATACAAGATCATTTGCTGCCACCTTCTTTAGTGACTCACGATAGTTTGTTTCATATCAACTACGAAAGCTGTTAAGATTTTGACGGAAGAGGCTTGTCAAACAATACTGGTATTTCTGTAGAGGAACAGATGGAGATCAACAACAGCCCAACATCCAGGCTGACCTGCTGCCCAAGAAGACCGAGAAGGTTGCCAAGAAGTAAATCCCGAATCCGACTGCATTTGAAACCCAAAGGCTCTTTTAAGAGCCACCCACACTCACTAAAAGCTGAGCTGTTTCTTGAATTCAACTTGGTCCACAGTCAATAACTGAACTATACTTAAGTCCCCAACATCCATGTTCTTAATTTAGAAATACGGGTTTGGCGGTTAAACATTATCCGGGATCAAATCTGAAATCCAAAGGCTCTTTTAAGAGGCACCCACTTATCTAAAGGAGTGTAATCCGCACACAGACGAATCAAGTCCATAACAATGAAAACTATGAAACTTTGTGTACATGGTGTCAAAGAATTTATGTTTAAACTACTAGGTGCAAATCCAAGAACACTTCCATGCAGAAGCGAATAATACAACTAACGCCATGTTGTTGTATATTTTACCTTATAACAATATATAATTTAATATGTGATTATGTAATGTAAATATGTAAATAAAGTTGATCTCATACATGTTTGTGGCAGTTTTTGGCGGGTTAGTGTCTGCGCAGTATGGTCTACAAAAAACAGCCAATCGTGTGCGAGTAACAGCACACTCAGATTTGCATACAGACCATATAAATGAAGTGTTTTAGGAGCGTTAAATTTATCTGTTTCTGAAAACTCATTCGAGAGAATCATGCCAGGAGAACCAGGAAAAGCACCCAAGAAGGGCTCTAAGAAAGCCGTTTCTAAAGCCACCAAGACCGGCAAGAAGAGGAGAAAGACCAGGAAGGAGAGCTATGCCATCTACGTGTACAAAGTCCTCAAGCAGGTCCACCCAGACACCGGTATCTCATCCAAGGCTATGGGGATCATGAACTCTTTCGTGAGCGACATCTTCGAGCGTATCGCCGGTGAGGCCTCCCGTCTGGCTCACTACAACAAGCGCTCCACCATCACCTCCAGGGAGATCCAGACCGCTGTCCGCCTGCTCCTTCCCGGCGAGCTGGCTAAACACGCCGTGTCTGAGGGCACCAAGGCTGTCACCAAGTACACCAGCTCCAAGTAAACCCTGTCCCTGTCAACAAAATAAAGGTCCTTTTCAGGACCACACAACTTCAACTAAGAGCTAACTTCCACATTGAGTGTAGTGCATATAAAATATCTATCACTTTGTCCTCCATGCACTCCCAGATACACAAAAGATGCAACAGAAATTTAATGGCATCTAAATGTGTTTTTAAAGTATCTGTAGTCACAGCACATCTAGATTTCTGTAGCTTAATCAACAATATTAATCTCCTGAAATGTGACTTTGTTGCAGTATTGTGAAGATGAGTCCTATTGCTCCTAAAGAGGACTGACACTTTCTGCTCTACAGCATCTATCAAAATATGGTTGAGTGAGGTTTCTGAAATTGTGTTAGCAATTGAGGATAAAATTTGCCATTTCACCTCCCAGATCTTGAATTTTAAATCAAGTAATCAAAATCTTAAACTACTTGCTGTACAAAAGTCACGTATTTCATTAAAAATCATTTTACAAGTGACCCCAAACCAATCTACTATAATCTAGAACAGTGCTGACATGTATTTATATAGCACCAAATATTCTCATGAAATGTATATACACAGAGCAGGTTTAGAAAGTCTCTTGTAGGTATTAAATTAATAACTTCGTGGCTAGCAGATGTTGCTGCAACATGTGAGAGTCAAGTCAAAATATTGTTACAAAAATGGGCTGTTCGATTGTAATGTATCACAATATAGCCTCCTGAATTATTGAGCCTGAGTCCACAATATAACATGCTCTCTTGCATAATGTCAAAGTGTTGCAATTTATTTTAGCTCTAATGGTTACACAATGTATTACCACACTTTTGACAGTTCAGACTCATCTATTTTAAATAACAAACTGTTAATATGTTCACTTAGTTGTTATGACAAAAAACAAAAAACAAACAAAAAAAAACGTCCAGAGACTGTGGAGGAGATCTGCAGCACCAATTTTTACCTTCGGTTTCAAAAACAGGTTTGGATTGGACAAAATGTTAATATATAAAGCTAAGCAATGAATTATAAATCATAAAAGGCATAAGCAAACAATGTTATTTCATTAATCTATTATAGAATGCCACTGAATCCTTCATTTTATCCAAAAGGCTTTGTCTATTCAACATCTTTCCTCCAAACAACAAAATGAGAAAACATGTTAACAGTACATTACCAACCAGAGAAGTAGATTCATGTATGAAAGCAAAGTTTATTGTAGTCAGGGATTTAGGGGTATCTATTCGGGACATACTGTAAACAACCTAATACATAACTCATTGTATCCGTGTATTAATTACTATACAGTATAATATTTATTCTTTGTGTAACTGGTGTGTCTGAAAATCCCGCCAAGCGGAAATGTAAAAATCACCAATCACAAGAAACAAAATCAAGCTCTTTCCTGATTGGTGGCTCGTAGCTACGGTCCCTCTATCCAATGAACGAGCAGCAGGGTCACAATATAAGCGCGGTTTCTTTGTTCTACACTTAATTTCTGTCGATAACTCGAAAAATAACCAACCGAAATGTCTGGAAGAGGAAAGGGAGGTGGAAAAGTGAAAGCTAAGGCTAAGAGCCGTTCATCTCGTGCTGGGCTTCAGTTCCCAGTGGGTCGTGTTCATAGGCTGCTCAGGAAGGGAAACTATGCCCAGCGTGTCGGCGCCGGAGCTCCCGTCTACCTGGCTGCAGTGCTCGAGTACTTGACCGCTGAGATCCTGGAGTTGGCCGGCAACGCTGCCCGCGACAACAAGAAGACCAGGATCATCCCCCGTCACTTGCAGCTGGCTGTCCGCAACGACGAGGAGCTCAACAAGCTGCTCGGCGGAGTCACCATCGCTCAGGGTGGTGTGCTGCCCAACATCCAGGCTGTCCTGCTGCCCAAGAAGACCGAGAAGCCCGCCAAGGCCAAGTAAAAGCCTTCACCCGAAACAACACAAAAGGCTCTTTTAAGAGCCACCCACTTCAAACTAAAGGCTAACTCTCTTATACACACTTCTTGACTAGTAAATACTTTTTTTACTATGTCCGTTACACTGCGCTACAATCTCATATACAGCAGGTAATGTACATGATGTACTGAGAACTTTACAAAATTTACAATAACATAATAAACATCCAAAAACACTACATGTATATAATACACTCACACACAAGAATGTGCTGCCGTCTTGTTTAGTGGCTGTCACTATATTTTAATATAGTACACCTTTTTTTTTCTTTCTATAACTTGGAGCATTATCAAAAATACCATTGCTGTTAACTATGAAATTAATTCTGTGTAATGAAATAAGAACCAAGAAACAAATGCTCTGGGCTCTGTAACAGTGCATTAAAAGGATGATCCTCATTAGTCACTGTTTAGTTCTGACATTTTATATGTATAAGCACCACATTTGAAATCATTTTGTTATACATTATTTTACAGGGTAAACCAGACCAATCATTGTGCAGGTGCTAATCTAAGGTCTAAATCCATAGATCATTGACGTCCATATTCTTGGTTTTAAAATAAAAGTTCTTGTTTTAATTATATTTATACATTGTTTATCATAGTAGGCTATATAAAATATGCACAGCATAAGTAGACCTGTACCAGCCACAGAAAGATGAATGTGAGCACTAAACTATTTCTCTATATAATACATAAATTCTAAATATCACTTCATATTTACAAGCTTTGAATTAACTGCATAACAGTCATGTAACCAATAAGATTGTTATCAGTACAAAAGCATTGCATAAGACCGTTACAAAAAAGGCGGCACAGTTTGGCACCGCCCTGCGATACACATGCCTCTATTACGTCCGCAGAGCGGGTTTAAATAGCGGCTCTCCTACAGGGTTTAGTTATCTCATACAGTCACTTCAACTGTAAGACACGATGTCTGGAAGAGGCAAAGGAGGCAAGGGACTCGGAAAAGGAGGCGCCAAGCGTCACCGTAAAGTTCTCCGTGATAACATCCAGGGTATCACCAAACCCGCTATCCGCCGTCTGGCTCGCCGTGGTGGTGTCAAGCGTATCTCCGGTCTCATCTACGAGGAGACCCGTGGTGTGCTCAAGGTTTTCCTGGAGAACGTCATCCGTGATGCCGTCACCTACACCGAGCACGCCAAGAGGAAGACCGTCACCGCCATGGACGTGGTCTACGCTCTGAAGAGACAAGGCCGCACTCTGTACGGCTTCGGAGGTTAAACCTGATCCTGACTCCCATCTGAAATCCAAAGGCTCTTTTAAGAGCCACCCACTTCATCTGAAAGCTTTAATCCTTATAATTTTCCATAAAACTAATTTCTAGTGTATATAATGTAACTTCTATAAAACGATAAAACTTTTTTGATACATTCAAGTACTGACTTGCAGCGATGGTAAGCTTTTGTGAAGCACTGAACCACTTGAGCCAATTGTTTCGAAAATGGGTTCAATACTCGGAAGCTTCAGTTATGGTGACCTCTCCTGGTGAAGTGCCAGGCTGCAGTCAAATTAGGCTAGTTGGACAGGAAGTTTTTTTTTTTTTTTTTTTTTTAAATTACACACGTACACTGATTGTCCTATTCACAAATAAAGATACATGAGACAAATGTGTTATTGAGGACAGTGATGGGAAAATATAACAGGTTTAGGTGGTAAACCTATGACATAGGTGTGCTTGTGTAACTATGGCAGAGGGTGATTATGTAGGATGGGGGGCAGTTTTTTATTGAGATACATTATTTTTTTCAACACTTTGGATTGAGTCGGTTTCTTTTTGTGCTGACAATTTCTCCATATTTTGAAAACACTCGTTCACATGGAATTGATGACGCAGGTGTGCATACAAATTGTTATAAAGTATTGAAGGCGGCACTCAAATTCAAAACTGTCTCAACCTGTCAGAATTGAGACGAGGCAGTGCCATTCATTCACCTGATTCATTCTGGCAACGAAGCAGTTTCTGCTTCGGACGTCACATTTCACGTGTTTTTTTTTTCGCACCAAAGCAAGCTTTGAAGCAGTGCTTCTGTGGAAGTGTAGTCCAGGGTTTGAAGCATGTATCGAAGCTTCAGTATCGCGCTGCCATCACTACTGACTTGTGTGGTGTAGCCATTGTGGGTGAATTCAGAAGTGTTGAATCATGCTTTCATTTGCTGGCTTGTATTTATAAACCCAACATGTAATATTAACACTAATGTTAATTCTCTAATTTTAAATAAGTTATCACTAAGCAGTTTAGTGTACTAGAAATGTCAATACAAACAGCCAGAATGCTGTAGCAGGGAATCTTTTGAGAAACTTTATTGAAATATTGCGAATTTACAGATGGAAACGGCATATAATACAAAGATGCAAGTACATATATATGTACTTGCATCTTTGTATTCAGTGCTGTATGTTGTGTATATATACAAAGCACCTAGTGCCTAAATGCAAAAAAAGTGCAATATAATTACTCCAAGTTAACCTTTTAATGGGTGAATTTAGACTGATTATTATTCCAGAAGATTCAAGAATGAGTCATAATTAGTGGTAACATAATATCACCTTCCAATGCACTGTTACAGAGCAGAAAGAGTGTTTGGTCCTTTCCATGATACAAAGGTTTTACTTTCACAATAAATTATTTTAGTAAATTAAGTTAGTAATGAACAGTATTATCAATGAAAAAAAAAGTCTCCTGACAAAAAAAAACTATTGCCAATTGATAATTACTATTGTAATTTATAAATTACAAAAAACAAGATTACATTTTTGTATTTATTAATTACTGAGAGTGACATAGTATATGAACAGATCACCACAGAACTCATGTTAACATTGAACTGAATTCCTTGAACTAAAGTAGTCGCTGCTGCACGGCTGATCACAGCAACTACTGACAATCTGTATCGAGCTGTCTCATGATAATACTGTCTTCAGTATGCATAACTGAAATGTGTTGGTTTATAATGTAAACTTTAGTCTATGTGTGATTTACTGGTTTTCTATATTCATATTTGGATCTGTGATATCAATCTGTGTTTACTTAGTTAATTTAGTTTGTTTGTTTTTCCTAAATGACCCATTAGTTTATACAAGCAGAAAACATTAGTCCATGAATCTATTAGTAAGATAAGAGTAAGAGTAAACATTCCTTCTGCTGACAAGTTAACCTTTAATTATTAAACAGTATTTCTTGAAGTGTTCTTGCTGATCCTGTTTTAATACTTAACAATGCACTTATATGTCTTCCTCCCACTCTAATGCAAACAATACTGCACAAAATTTAGCAACATACACACAAACTTTAATGTACTCTATAATTCCTGTCCCTATAACTTTAATACTGCTTGACTTGGTCCCTCTTCCTTTCTTTAATTCCGCATTGAGAATGAGCCGTGCACAATAACAAAGACACTCTTGTTTTCTGTACTAATATAAAGGTCAAACAACGCCACAGTGGCGCACATGCGCACGGTCACTTACAACAACAACCAATCGTATGCGAGTGACAACACACTCAGATTTGCATACAGCAGATATAAATAAAGCACTTCGGCGGTAGATTATTTATCTGTTACAGATAAAAGCATCATGCCAGCTGATCAAGTGAAAGCGCCCAAGAAGGGCTCCAAGAAAGCCGTCTCAAAGGCCACCAAGAGCGGCAAGAAGAGGAGAAGGACAAGGAAGGAGAGCTATGCCATCTACGTGTACAAGGTCCTCAAGCAGGTCCACCCCGATACCGGTATCTCATCCAAGGCTATGGGGATCATGAACTCCTTCGTGAGCGACATCTTTGAGCGTATCGCCGGTGAGGCCTCCCGTCTGGCTCACTACAACAAGCGCTCCACCATCACCTCCAGGGAGATCCAGACTGCCGTCCGCCTGCTCCTTCCCGGTGAGCTGGCTAAGCACGCCGTGTCTGAGGGCACCAAGGCTGTCACAAAGTACACCAGCTCAAAGTAAACCTCATGACAACCACCATCAACCCAAAGGTCCTTTTCAGGACCACACACTCCATCAACTAAGAGCGATTTTTCTAAATTTGTTGTGATCAGATAACTGGCATTATCTGAGTAACATTACTTGTTTACTCTTCAAGCTTTTTTTGTGTGTGCCTTACATGATGCATCAAAGGCCATCCGTGATAGTATTTCAGTTTGTTTTTTTTTGCTTGCAACAGCTTTAACCCAATGACCAAGTATTAACCTACATTACATACAACTATTGGCAGTTAAAGAGAACTCCATTCAGCTAGACGGCATTTGGTTTGACCAACAAGCAATGACACAATACAGCTAGTTGTTGTTGGTCGGGACTCAGCCCCAACAAAAAGATATTGGAAGCCTGTTAAACTGGCCTTACTGCTTTCAGAGGTTGTGCTCTGGCTATGTTCAGTTTTAGATGGCAAACAACATTCTGTTTTACTTTCAATAGTTACATTACAGTAGATGGTGTAGGGGTCGTTAATTACTTGTTTGACTTAAAAGCAGAAACATACATGTTATGTAGAAGTATGTACAATTCTGTAGCGTTTTATCTGCTATTAATGTGTGAATAGGTTGTAACTTATTTTAAAATAAAAATAATATTAATTAAAATATAGGGTTGCTTATGTTGTCTTGGCTGGATAAAGTCAGTTAACTCAGGCTGATCTGGCTGTAAATAGACTGTTATTTGGCTGGTTAACTTTAGGTAATATAAAATATTCAGAATAAAAATTTCAATAAATAAAGACAAACAGGAAGTGTTAAGATACAAAAACTAGCTGTCATACAGGCAGAAAATGTGAATTGTATACGTTGGTTTGTGTATAAAGTACAGCATATATAACAAATCATTTTCTTTTTTTAAATATAAACTTTCATAATTTAATTCGATCAAGTTTATGGGACAAATTTCCCTGTCCATGACTATTTTCTCTCTTTGTTCTCAAACAGCAGCTGTGGTTGATCAGTTTGAATTTGTTTTGTCCAATAGCTGACAAGCAACAGCGCGCGCCCCTCTCGACCTGGACCAATCAGCGCTGATGTGGCCCCGGCAGTTCCTTTATAAGCCTGCTATTCGCAGGCTGTCAGTATTCTATCTTTATCTGTGAAGACAGTTAAACAAGAAAATGGCAAGAACCAAGCAGACAGCCCGTAAATCCACTGGAGGAAAGGCTCCCAGGAAGCAGCTGGCCACCAAGGCTGCCCGTAAGAGCGCCCCAGCCACAGGCGGAGTGAAGAAGCCCCATCGTTACAGGCCCGGTACCGTGGCTCTCAGGGAGATCCGTCGTTACCAGAAATCCACTGAGCTGCTGATCCGCAAGCTGCCCTTCCAGCGCCTGGTCAGGGAGATCGCTCAGGACTTCAAGACCGACCTGCGCTTTCAGAGCTCCGCCGTCATGGCTCTGCAGGAGTCAAGCGAGGCTTACCTGGTCGGCCTCTTCGAGGACACCAACCTGTGCGCCATCCACGCCAAGAGGGTCACCATCATGCCCAAAGACATCCAGCTGGCCCGCCGTATCCGTGGCGAGAGGGCTTAAACTGACCTGAACCCCAACGACACACAACGGCTCTTTTAAGAGCCACATATATACTCAGGAGCAACAAGTTTCTGTGTAATACGAACATGACTTATCACATGTGTCACAATGAAATGAGCCGTTATTCTGCATCCAAGCCTTATGTGGTCAAATACTGAATTAGCCAAAGCACCCTTAAAAATACATGATCTTACCACAGTTACCATATTGCACTGCATGGGTAAACTAACGTTAAATATAGTAAAATTATAACTAAACAAATTCTGCACTGGCAGAACATTTCATAACAGATTAGTTACTTGGATAACTAATGCATTTATTGCAGCTCATTAGTATGCTACAAATCACGGGAAACACTGAATTATCAATGAGGCAAATTCTCTTGTGTACACATGAGTGTTAACTTAGTGTAATGTCTTATATTAAACTATAGTGGCAGCGTGTTCTTGGATGTTTGTTTTTGTAAAGTTCTCAGTACATCACCTGCTGTATATGAGATTGTAGCGCAGTGTAACGGACATAGTAAAAAAAAAAAGTATTTACTAGTCAAGACGTGTGTATAAGAGAGTTAGCCTTTAGTTTGAAGTGGGTGGCTCTTAAAAGAGCCTTTTGTGTTGTTTCGGGTGAAGGCTTTTACTTGGCCTTGGCGGGCTTCTCGGTCTTCTTGGGCAGCAGGACAGCCTGGATGTTGGGCAGCACACCACCCTGAGCGATGGTGACTCCGCCGAGCAGCTTGTTGAGCTCCTCGTCGTTGCGGACAGCCAGCTGCAAGTGACGGGGGATGATCCTGGTCTTCTTGTTGTCGCGGGCAGCGTTGCCGGCCAACTCCAGGATCTCAGCGGTCAAGTACTCGAGCACTGCAGCCAGGTAGACGGGAGCGCCGGCGCCGACACGCTGGGCATAGTTTCCCTTCCTGAGCAGCCTATGAACACGACCCACTGGGAACTGAAGCCCAGCACGAGATGAACGGCTCTTGGCCTTAGCCTTAACTTTGCCTCCTTTACCACGTCCAGACATTTTGTTATCAACGTAGTTGACGAGTTACTCGAAAGTATGCTGGAAACCGCTTCTACCCGGGTTTATATGCCTACACAGCTGCTATTTCATTGGCCTGTTTGAGCGTAACTATAAGCGTCCAATCACAAACAAGGTCAACCTCCAGTGGATTTTTAAAATAAAGCCATGATTGGCCGATACTACAACAACCTTTTTGGTGTCCATTTATAGGCGAACATAAATAAATGAACGTAAAACACATATTAATTAATCATTAATAAAATTAATCAATAGTTAAAACACACTATCTTTTTACACAATTCAACTAGTATCCACAATATCACTGGTACTTAGAGCTGTCCACCACCAGCCTTCATTTAAAAATTTCACAATTTTAAGAATTGTTGCATAGGAGAAACTTTAAAAACTTTGTGAGACGGCTATATGAAATTCTTAATTCGTAACGCCTTCTTAGAAATTCTGCATTAAATTGAACACATTAAGTTGTTTCTTTCATTGTAAAACCTTGTTATTTGTAGATACTCTACATGTCTGAAGGGCGTCTCATCACCTAATATTTAGCAGCTAGATGTTTGAACACTGTTTCAACATTAATTTACCCGAAAATGATGCATCAACATTTTATTGATGCTAAACATGTAAAATACTACTAGTTATTGAGTTTGCATAAACTCTCTAACACCTGCCTGGCAAATTCTTAATTATGTGGGCCTTCCTGTAAGCGCGTGTTGGATACTACTATTGACTGGTTAAAACAACAAATTTAAATGTTGTACTTTATTTGCCTATAAGACGGAGAAGTGAGATCTGATCACAAGTGGTCACTGTAGATGCAGGTGTGAACTTCAGACACTCCAGACACGTTAATGCTAGATGTGAACAGGCTCTTTGTCTTAAAACCCACCTGGACATAAACTAACATGCATATAGACCCTGTTAGACTTCATAAGAATTAAATAGTAGACTGGTAGAGATTAAATTATTATCCTTATCTTATCCTAAATCCTCACCTCCTCCTGTGATGTTCCTCCTGTCTCAAGGCTTCACGTCTGTAGCCTGTTTTAGACCCCAAAGTCAACGTGACACACAAGCACTGATGAAACACAATTTGTTTTATTGTATTTAATTAATTTACTTAAATTATCATATGTAATTAAAATATGTAAAACATGACTTTGTCTTGCATTAAAAGAACTTTTGACACTTGAGTGAAATCTTGGTCTCCAGACTCAGTTTCATCTCCACCACAGAGATTGATCCAGAACATGCTTAGCGTAGCTTAGCATAAAGACTGTAAGCAGGGGGAAAGTGTTAGCCTCGTTCAGTCAAAACAGAAAAACTTCACCTTCAAACTACTCTGGTTTACATTTTTTTAAGGTACAAACCATCAGTTGACAGTAGAGTCACAAATATAACACAGTACAATATGTCCACTAAAGAAGCTAGAGGAAGTAGCATGCATGCACACACACACACAAACACACACGCACACACAAACACACACACACACACCATCTGCAGTATATTTATGATTCTGTGCGAGGTTTGATTTTGACAATACGAGTATAAAAAAACACACAAAAATCACAGCAACCAGCATCTGCAGGTCCTCTAATGTCCACTGGATGCTGGTGTGAGTATCTACAAACACAAGGTCAGTTTTAAGTCCAGCTCTCGGAAGATTACGTCACTTCCTCTAATGTGAGTCTGAGAGAGGATTTTAACAATAAATGTTCTGTCAGGGAGATATTAAGGCTGCAAAACTGTAGAAGTCTTCACAGGTCAGTCGCTGAGTCCAAATTACAGATACATGTCATGCTAACATTAGCCAGTGAGCTAATTTTAGCCAATCCATTCATTGTGTACAAAATGTACTAAATACTAGACATTCATGGCCGTTCAGAAGCTAGCAATAAAACCCCGGGAAACAGATTTAACCACCAAAATACAGTTTTCACATAAATAAATAAATGTAGAATAGAATAATGTAATGATTAACTTCCAATAGAAGTTAAAAGTCACATTTCTTTCATTCTTTTTCATTTTCAGAATAATTTAGGTGTGGTTCCTGCCTATTTAAAACAATCAGAAGAGTCAAATTTGTAAAGCACTTTGTTATATTAAAAATAAGAATATTATTATATTTAGAAAAGATTCAGCTCTATTTCATGAAGCTCTTTGGCAAAACGAAGAAAGAAAGACAAAAAATGCAACAATAAATACATTTATAACAAAAACATTGGATGTGTAATTCATTTTGTAAATGAGTATATTTTGAGTTTCCTATTGACTACCTGACGTCTTCATTCATTCATGCCATACAAAATACATAACACAATATACACAATAATACAATTCACTTCAAAGATATTTTTGTATTTATTTTCTGTTGAATATTTTAGTGTGTGTGTGTGTGTGTGTGTGTGTGTGTTCATGACTTACTCCCAATAATTTTAATTTTAGAAACTTATTTAAGGTAATTGTTGGCATATTTTTCTTTACCACCTAGCGTAATAAACAAATAGAGCTATGTTGCCTATATTTAAAAAACTTATTTCAAGATAGTTTAGCATAATAAAGAAAAACAAATAACACAAAACTAAGTTAATGCATGAAAGGTTTTAAGATTAAAACTAAACTTAAATTTGACATGTTTTTAAATTATGTTTATTGTTTGTTTGTTTTATTCAGTTTAGGTTTGTGTCAATGTTCCCCGGCTGTGTTTTCTTGTGGGATGTGTCTCACATGTGCAGTGGAGGTAAAAGCTTCATGAAGTGCAGTGGACGCTCCTGGAACCATCAGATGGTAAAAAAAAAAATGCTGGTCCAGGTGAGCAGCTCTGCCATGTTTAACAGTGTGTGTCATAAAGGATGAGGAACAGGCACGAACAGTCATGACCACCTGATAGGTGCGGTCATCACACCTGAATGACACCTCAGTGAGTGAGCAGAGTGTCTCATGACCTGTGCAGGTTGAAGGCAGCAGGTGTCTTGGTTAGTGTTCCCCCTGTCTACATATTGTTCCCTCAGAGGCTCTGCACCACCTCCTCTTTGTTCATGTTCCGACCGTTCACAACCACTCCACGCCCCGCGTAGATGACTGATGCCATCCCAGCATCCTTAGCCAGTGGGGACACCGGGCTTAGCCGCCCTCTTCCCATCGTCCCAGGGAGGAGGTCTCGGTCAGTGGAGGAGGGCCATGCTGGGGGTCGAAGCCTAGAGGTGACGCAGCGCGGGCTGGGGCTGATGGAGGAAAGCGTCTGCTGGCTACCATTCAGGAAAGATGAGTTGTTGGAGCCCTGTTGGCAGCGGTAGTTGTAGTACGCCTGCCAACCCTGACGCTTCCTCTTCCAACGACAGCGAAGGATGCGGATGAACGCCTAAAGACACAGTGACACAAAAGAAGTTAGTCAGCACAACGGCAACACAGTGATACCGAGAGCAACATCAACGCTGACATCAACATTAACGGCAACATCAAGTTCTGTATCTGTAGTGTCAGCAACAGTAATATCAGTAGTAGCATAAGCAGTATCTGCAGTATCAGTAGCGGAAGTACCAATAGTAGTAGAATTAGTAGTAACAATAGTAGTAGTAGTATCAGCAGTAGTAGTAGAAATAGTAGTATTTTAAATAGTAGTGTCAGTTGTATTAGTAGTAATATCAGCACTAGTAATATCGGTAGTAGCATCAATAGTAGTAGTAGTAGTAGTATCAATAGTAGTAGTAGTAGTAGTTTAAATAGTAGTGTCAGTAGTATTAGTAGTTGTATCAGTAGTATTAGTAGTTGTATTAATAGTATTAGCACTAGTAGTAGTAGTAGTAGTAGTTTAAATAGTAGTGTCAGTAGTATTAGTAGTTGTATCAGTAGTAGTATCAGCAGTAGTAGTTTAAATAGTAGTGTCAGTAGTATTATTATTAGTATCAGCACTAGTAATATCGGTAGTAGCATCAATAGTAGTAGTAGTAGTAGTATCAATAGTAGTTTAAATAGTAGTGTCAGTAGTATTAGTAGTTGTATTAGTAGTATCAGTAGTTGTATTAATAGTATTAGCACTAGTAGTAGTATTAGTAGTAGTTTAAATAGTAGTGTCAGTAGTATTAGTAGTTGTATCAGTAGTAGTATCAGCAGTAGTATAAGTAGTAGTATCAGTAGTAGTAGTTTAAATAGTAGTGTCAGTAGTAGTAGTAGTTGTATCAGTAGTAGTATCAGCACTAGTAGTAGTAGTAGTAGTAGTAGTAGTAGTATCAACAGTAGTAGTAGTAGTAGTTTAAATAGTAGTGTCAGTAGTATTAGTAGTAGTATCAGTAGTAGTATTAACAGTAGTAGTGTCAGTAGTAGTATCAATAGTAGTGTCAGTATTATTAGTAGTAGTATCAGTAGTAGTATCAGTAGTAGTATCAATAGTAGTTTCAGTAATATTAATAGTCGTATCAGTAGTAGTAGTATTAGTAGTAGTATCAGTAGTGGTGTCAGTAGTAGTATCAGTGGTATCAGTAGTAGTATCGGTAGTATAATTAGTACCTGTTTGAACTCTCGGCTGTAGCAGGGGTAGATGATCGGGTTCAGGCAGCTGTTGAAGTAACCCAACCAGAAAATGACTTTAAAGAAAGTTTCAGGAGGACGCAGGCTGCTGTTGAACGAACCTGAACACACACACACACACACACACACACGCACACACACACACACACACACACACACACACAATGGTGGACAGTAAATACCCACAATGCACTACATAGTAAATCAGAGGTGTACGACACAAAATGCCATCTAACAGCTGAATATTTGATGTTTGAATGTAAACACACTCATGCTGCTCTGATGTTCCACCACCAGGAGGCATCATTCACCACAGCGAGGTTACATAATGAGGCATTGGGCCAAACCGAAGATACTTGATTCTGATTGGCTGGAAGTTGTTAATCAGTGACCTCATCAGTTAACATTCAACAACATAAGTTTATATTTAAAGAGTTCAGGCTGGAAACATGAAGAAACTGAACTCAGACCAGGTTTGTTATATTGTCAGTCTATAAAATAACTTATGGTGTACAGCAGCGTGAGTTGAAGGTTAAACATTATCACAGTAAAAAGGAGATTTAGTCTACCAGTTTATGTTTCTTGGACTGACTCATGGTGTGGGTGCCGTTCCTATGAAAACAAACGTTTTTGGCCATTTGCTTAGTTACCACAAGAGAAAATCTGGTGTCCATCTGATCCAAACGGCTCTAATGTTGTTTTTATTCTGCTTTTCTTTCCTGTTAATAAACTCACAAATATTTAAGTGATCCCCAAGCTGCTCCGTAGAACAGAGTTTAAAGTAACAGAACATGAAGTAACATAATGAATCTACAGAAGCCCTAAAAGGAAAGTGAGAAAAATATTATCATGGGATTTATGTTTTTTAAATGTATTTTATTATTTTTTAAATTTATGTTTTGGTTTTCTTTTTCTTTATTTTCATCTTGTATTCATTTTTTTCATTTGTGGGAAATTTGGTTTTGCCAGGTTATATAATATAATATAATATAATATAATATAATATAATATAATATAATTGTAATGTCTCTGATTTCTCTGCTGTGAGGACAATAACAAGGACACATTCTATGAGACAGAAGGAAGAGATCAGCTGTGTGAACGTCTGCAAAAAACAGTTCAGATGTGTGAAGAACAAACCTAAACCACATGTACCCCTGTAACAATTTTCAGCATTTCCTCTCCTTGTTTCCTTTGTATCATATCCTGGCCTCCTCTCTCCTTGTCATTTCTCCTTCCCTCCTGTGTTCCTGTTTCTTCTCCTTGCCTGCTGTCTCCTTGTCCCTTCTTGCCACCTCTCCTTGTCTCCTTTCTACTTGTTTCCTTCCCTTGCCTCCTCCCTCTTGTCTTTTCTCATTTCCTTCTTCCGCCTTGTCCATCCTAGTTTCCTCTCCTTGCTTCCTCTCCCTTTGTCTCCTCTCCTGAGGATCACAGAGGTGGTGTCCTGTAGACGAGTCAGGTGATCTGCAGCATGTTGGAGGATTTTGTTGGATTTTGTTGGATCAGGTTTTTGATGTCGTTCGGATCAACACAGGCTCTTGAGAATGTGAGTTATTTCTCCCCAAACATGGACTTGTAAGGCCATCCTGCGCCTCAGGCTGCACTCTCTGACTATATATGAGGAATCTGACTGACCACCACGGGAAAAACATGTGACACCTGACCATGATGCAACACTGTCCCGTAAAAAACATGTATCTCCAAGTTTGGTGATTCTCCCTCCAAACACAGGAAGACGCTATTTTGGTTTTCGTTTAATGGTGTTTGGGGTTTCTGCCAAGTTCTTCGAGTTCCCAGGACAGTCCTCAGCCTCGCAGACTGCACTCTTCTTCTTCTTTGGTGGTTTTATCTAATGCACATTCAGATGCTACAGGGTTGAGTTTCCGGCTTTGTGCTCAAAATCCAGTCACAAAAACACTGATAGCAGACACATGATGCAGCTCTGTGACGCTCAGTACTAAACACCAGCGTGCTAACATGCTCACGATGCTTTACCGTCTTAGTTCAGTTTGTTAGCATTCTGCCAATTAGCAATAAACACAAAGTACAGCCAAGGCTGATGCTAATGTTTTTAAAATAATTTATAACTTTAAATTTATTTCCGGCTACAATCAGTAATAGAGACAATAAGACAATACGCTACATAAAGAATAAGTTACTCTAATAACAGCTGAAAACAAAACAACACAGTAACAAGAAGATGAAGCTGTAGCTGAGTTTTATTTACAGTTCTTACGTCCCTTTTTTAAAGTATTTACGATTGAATTGCATTGTTTGTTTATATATTCGGAGCTATAACTGCTGAATGCTGCTGGATCGTGACCTTTCTAGACCAGTGTATATTTATTGCCTCTTTAATTTATTTCAGGATTTATTAATATACTTAATTTTATGTCAGATTTATGGGGCTGTATTTACAGAATATAATATAACTTGCTCACATGCTGCACATTATCATTGTTTTTTTTACAAATCATCAATGATGATTTAGGAAGTTTTATTAAATTTTGTCGGTGGAATAACTGCTATATATTTATTTATTGGTAATGCTAATAATCATATTAAACCAAATACGTAGAAAAGAGTTGCATCAATGTGTTACCTCATCACACACGATTACAATCCATCTCAGTGTTTGTCAGAGTGTTCATAAGTATGCAGGAGTTTCACCTAAACAAACAAAGTCCTTTTTTCTTATTCAGGAGATTAAGAACATCTACATCTACAAGACCCGTCTGAGTGTCTGCAGCATCAGGCAGCTTTAAATGAAAACAAGTCTTCTGTAAAAGGAGGAGGTTCAGCCTGTCCTCGCTGCTGATATACTGAGGACGCAGTGCAGATCATGATTCAGCACAAAGCAAACACTGCATCACTGGGACGCTCGTAAAACTAAGGAGTGAAGTCAGTACAGAAGTGACAGTCAAGAGGAGATGACAGCCAGAACATCCTCATCATTATCTGTCTCATCTTAGAGTGCCACAGGAGATAAAACTGGTCCTGGAAGTGGTGCTCATATGGGACACTTCTGTTTTTTATTGACCTCTCCTGGTTTCTTCACAATTCTCCTGTATTTATAACAAATTATCGAACCATTTTTTTTTTCATTTTCACAAACTGGCTTTGTACACCGTGTCTAACCATCAAAATACATCAACATGGGCGTGCTTTTTGTGCTGGGCACAAACAAAATATTAACATATCGGATCAATTTTAGTATTTGTCTGGCCATGAGCCATGAGGGTTTAAACTGTAAAAAATGTGAGTTGACCTCTGTTTATGGAGGTCGCTTTGAGTTGTCGCCACACTGTGTTTAAGTCATTTAATGTTTTCCACTTTCATGGTACAAAATACTGTATATACAAATTTAAAAAGTAAATAGCCTTGCCTGTACTTTTTAAAAGCACCTGCCTTTTCTAATGTTTTCCAACAACGACCTTCCAGATTCTGTGTAACAAACAATCTGCCGCAGGTTATTTGTCTTCTCCAGGTCAAATAAATATCAGACAGGAGTAATTTCAAATAGTTTTTACTCTTAGTCTGACAAGTCCACAAATGTGTCCACAAATGGTTTCCTCCTCTGAGAGTTTTGATGAACCCAGATATTTGCCTCTGGACCAAAGCTGTGAACATCACCATGTTTAGGCTTTGTGGGTATGAACCTGGTGAATGTCTGAATTAACAATTTAAATCCTCTGATCACAGAAATGTTTCTCTGAGCATCAACAGATCAGTCTGCTTAATATTAAACCAGTTTATTCTCACTCTTATGAAATCTTCTGTGGTCCAAAGGTCACCTGTAGCCAGCTTCAATCAATGTTATTATGGCTCCTGTTCAAGGATTAGAGCTGACCGCAGGCAAAATTTCAACCACTGAAACCTTTTTAGGAAATCAGAGACTTGGACTCTTTTAGTTGAGTTCCTGAGGTGGAAATACCTGAAAACTATTTGTCAAAAGCACAAACATACATAGTTAAACTGTGAAGCTAAATGTCTGGTTAAAAAGCAGACTAACAGCACATCACTGTGCAAACAGTCAAACTATTTGCACTACAAAGAACACTAATTCAGTCCCCTCCATGTTTACTGTTGGGTTGTTGTTGGGGTGCCTGCCCTTTTCCAAACAGTTCTCAACAACAACTGAGATGGTTCTGTGTAACAAACCATCAGGAGCAGTTAGGTTACTACTCCTCTGATAGGCCTCGAAAGCCTGTCTCCTTGCAGAATGGTTCCTGGCTGTCTGAATCCATATTTGTCATTGGTATGCTGCAGCCCCAAAGAGGTAATGTCTTGCAGCACATAAAATAACACATGGACACGTTAACAAGATCACAAACTTGATTCTCATTGATGGAAGATTTAAAGTATCTGAACTAAGGAATGTGACACACCTGTTTAAGTTAATAAGAAATCATCTTTATGAGTTGAAACTTGGTTTCTTTTTAGGCCTTTAAACGGGCACAGACTTTCAGATCAGTCAGATCTCAGAGCAGTCTTTGTTGGTATTCATTGGCTTTGACACAGTCCACTCAGTTTTTACGAACATAAACAACTTCCCGTCCAACTCGACTAATCCGAACAGGCTCAGCTCTAATCTGTGATATCAACCGGGGGGAATGTCTGGCGACGCTCCACCGTCCATGTTGTGGGAAACCCATCACAGAAAATAAAAAAATAAGAAGTGTGTCATTTCTGGGCTTCGTCCGAGAAACACTGGCTGCTGGTTGGTCAGTGACATAGGGCCTGGAGCGTTGCTGTTCAGGCCAAATATTTTAAATATTAAGAAAAGAAAAAATGTGGTTTCTGAAAATGGTTTCTCACCATCACTTACTCTTAAACCGTTTTTTGAGGATGGATGGAAGGGATATTTGAAGTATTCTGAAGCGGACAGGAGGACCAGCATGAAGATGCTAAAGATGAATTGTTTGTGTTCGGAGACAGCAACAATACAGATTTTAGACTAAGTGCACACTATATTTAGAATATTTTCAGTGCTTTGTTTTGCTGTCAGACAGCCTATATATTGAAATACATATAATAAGTAAGTAAGATTTTGTACTGTATGTAACTTTGATTACTGTAACACCCTCCTGACAAGCCTCCCTACACAGTGAAACCCTTTCAGATGACTGATGATTCAAACTTTTGTTCCCTGTTGATGGAGCACGACCAGATCAAGAGCTTCCTTCTCTACCTTCAAAAAACTCCTGAAGACCCATCTCTTCAGAGAGTACCTCCTCTCCTAACACTACCAACAACTGGACACGCTAAATCTATCCCCATTCTCAAACTTTCACTTAAAAGTAGTACTTGTTGCGGTACTAACATGTCCTTCTTTTTTTTGTAAGTTGCTTCAGCTAAATGACTATATGTAATGTAATGTATGGTAACTTTTTTAATCAATAATTGAGTAACTGCCCTGTAAAAAATGTTTATTATTATTATTATTATTATTATTATTATTATTATTTAAATGCCACTGAAACAATGATCACATATAACCTAGATACATTTGAATATCTAACACTTAAATGCTCTGATTATTAAAGAAACAGAGAAATGTGTTCAAATATATTACAAAATAATTCATTACAGTCATTTTTTTCACTTTTTACTTCAAATATATGATGGCTCGGTGGTAAATTTGTGATTATTTGGCAATACATTTGTGACAATGGTTGTTCAGTCTGAGACAGCAGAAGGTTGTGGGACACTGATGGAAAAATTTCGAGCTCTGCTGAATCAGATTTTCCTCGACTTTCTCGACTTTCTGTGATAATGAAGCGTTTATCAGACAGACAGGTTTGTCATATTATCTGATGTTTGAAGCTGCTCTGTGATGGTCCAGAGAGTCTGAAGATACTGAATCAGAACCAGATGTGTGCAGATGTACTGTTTAAAATGAATACAGAAATGCAGAGGAATGTACTGTAAGACTGCTACTGATAACTGATACAACATGAAGTAAAGCTTTCAGGTGTTCAGATGAATTTGATCTGATTTATGAAAAAGACTTCAGCATGTTTGCACCGAGACATTTCACGATGAAATTCCATAAAACACATGCTGGTTGGTGGTTAAACATTAATAACTGAAAAACACTTCCAATGTAGCAGATTGTCTGTTTCTTTCTCGTGTTTTCATACATCTTTTAACTTAACATGCTTAATCATTTTTAAAAGGCTGAACAAGTATATGTACATTAATTTGTTAACATGTTAACATTACCTGCCAAACTATTTAACTTTTGACTCACTTTTATATTTAAATTTCTTCTGTCTTCGTGGTTCCTGCTTTTTCTTATCTTTAGACATGTTGGCATCTCAAAAATACTCCTATACAGGAGTTGAAATGAAAACCACCACGTGAGGGAACCCTAAGATCTGGTGTAATCCATCTGCCGTGGGGGTTATTCTGTATCTAGCTTCATTGAAAATTAAAATTAGCTGCTTTCATCTATTTTATTTAATCTTAAATTCAATATTTTAAGAGTTTAAGATTGTTGATCAGACAAAAACAAGTAGTTTATAGATTCTATGGAGCCTATACTCTATATGTCTATTTTTATGGACCAAACAAGTAATTCAAAAAAAGTCACAGGCATATGAATCAATGTCTTAAATATCAATGTTAGTACTAATTACAATTATAGGTTTGAAAATATGTAACGTACCAATGGGCAGAGCCAGGAAGAAAGGCAGCCAGCAGAGGATGAACATGCCCACCACAACGCCCAGCGTTTTGGCAGCTTTCTTCTCTCTGGAGAATTTTAGCAGTTTGACGGTGAGTGTGCTGCGTCCAGCCGAGGATCTGGATTTGGAGGTGGAGCATAAGTCCTGAATCTGCTGGTTCCTGCAGTGGATCCTCAAGGTGAGCTCATTGGAGTCCTCCTGACGCTCTTTCATCATGCCGGCCTCCAGGTTCTTGGTAGTGCGTTTGGCCACGATGTAGACTCGGCAGTACATGGCCAGGATGACGGCCAGGGGGATGTAGAAGGAGCCGAGCGACGAAAAGAGGGCATAGAAAGGTTCCTCCGTGATGAGACAAACCGTGTCATCCTGCAGGATGGACGTAAGAGTTTATCTTTTAGTTTCATCACAGTCAAAGAGCGTCTGTCAGACTTTTAGTGCAATTCAAGTTTGACAGAGCATCCACAATGCCCATTAGTAGCTATTCTGGAGCCCTAATGTACTCTTCCTCTGAAGTAGAGAGAAGAACTCAGACTCAGCTAGCTAAGTACAGGAAAGGAGGAAGTTGATCAAGGCTATCAGCTATTAGTCTGATTGGACATTATGATGAACAATCAAGATTGAAAGTTTATTCTTAACCTAAAAGTAGCAATCTCACCGTAAGGTCCATTGGGTAGCTTCTAAGTAGCTGTCAATCATGTCACACAATCGACTTTGATTAATGATTATAAATTAATCTGCCGATTTAATTATTTTCTCTATTAATTGTTGAAAATCTTAGAGAATAATAAAAAGCACTCAAATTTTCTGACATCTTTAAGTCTTGTTTTGTCCAAACATTTCTTATGAACACCTTTACATTTACAGGAATCTTTCCTTAGTGAACACCAAAAAACCTTTGACTAGTAAAGGGACTCTTGAATAGAGGAGACACTTGTAGAAAATATAATCGATATGATAATGGACTCCTGATCGTCACTGTTTGAGGTATAAAGGACAGATGAATAACAGATTTGGCTCAGTGGTGCGTGATGGTTAGTTTTAGTACCTTTGACGGCGCCTGCTTCCAGCCCAGCAGCGGGCCGATAGAGATGACGATGGCAAGGATCCAGACGCCCAGCATGGCGAGCAGCGCCCGCTTCTCTGTGACGATCATCGGGTACTGCAGAGGATAGCGTACACCGATGTAACGATCGATGGAGATGACGCACAGAGACATGATGGATGCCGTGCAGCACAGGACGTCCACCGCCGCCCAGATGTCACAGAAGATCCGACCAAACACCCAGTAATCCAAAACCTGCAGAGACAGGGAGTAAATCCACTTGTTGAATGGTTCAAGTACTGCACTACTACTACACTACCGAATGTTCGATTAATTAAATGTGGCTGTTTTCATTATTTCAAATTAGGCCTCATTTCAAGTGTGTCCTCTCTTAAAGTCCTCTTAAACTCACTCAAAAGGATAAACAATTTTATGAACTCTTTGATTTCTTCTTTTTCTCTTCTGTTAACTATAGAAAAGCAGCTATTGTTACGGAATTTTCTTTCCTTAGGTCACACGAGTTCACGTGTGGGCCTTGAAGTCCACGACAGTATTAGTTGTTGTTGTTAGTTGTTGGCTTTGGTTGGGAACAGTAGGTGCCAGTCTATCTCAACACTGTGGTGACCAGGGTCCAGTGCCTTCCTAGACATAATAGACAGCTTGCCGTTGACGTCCCAATCTGCGTAAACAGACATCTGTGTCTCCAGATTAGAATATGCTGACAATAACACCTGCATGAATAAAAACATTCTCTTTGACTAATTCTGGGCGTATAGTATTTGTGGTGTTATCTTTAAAGTCTATCCACCTGGATGAGTTGGACAGAATGTGAGACCGACTCAGGCACTTCTGATGAACTTAGAGAGTGTTTCTAATTCTCCGTGGCCAAGCATCAATAAATAATACAGCATAAGACATCAGAGGCTCCTGAACACTTTCTTCCTTCCTGACCTCACTATTGACCTTTGACTTCAGCAATTTCTCCACAACAGCGATTATATCTCTCTACATAGGTTGAGGTTGCAGTAGACTAAACATGATACTCCAGATGTTCTACCCGAGGTTTTTCAGCTCCTCTTGGGAGATCCAGCTAACTCATTTCAACGGGAGGAAGCTTCGTCTCAACCCAAGCTTCCTGAGGTCAGATCTCGTTCTTTCGGTAACTACCCAAACATCACAACCATCGGTGAGGGTTGGACTCAACTTCCTCTGAACCAAAAACACTACTATGTCTGTATTAATGCTGACACCGTACTAATCCATCTGTCTCCATCTCACGCTCCATTCTACAGTCACTGCTGTAACTGTCTTTTGTCCTGCACACACTCACTTGAAATCTGGCAGAGAAAATGCATTTTCCAAGAAAAATCGAGCGACTGATTTCCAAGTATTTACCTAATTTTATATTAGCACTGTGTGTATGTTTTGATGTGTCACTTTAGATGGACAATAACGTTTTTTTCTACTTTCGTGTGACGTGGATCAAACCAGCTCTGAAGGTGGTGTTTGTATGTAGTGGACCAGAGATGGACGTGCAGATAGGCGGTGGGGTTTGTTGAGTCCAAGCCTTTTTAAAATGATTTTAACTCAACAGGGATGAAGAAGATGAATCAATAAGTTAGTTTGTGCTATTGTGGCTGTAAAATGTGATCAGATCAAGTGTATATTTACAAAAAAAAAATAAAGTTTACCAGGTTGAACATTAAATATATTCCTATCATTGTATTGTATTCAGTTGAATATATGTCAAAAAGGATGTTATTATTTACATTTTACACAGCCTCCAAACTTCTTTTGTTGTATTCTTATCACTAAATTTTTAGAAATATCAGATAGATACTACAGATTTTTTTTTGTTTGTTTGTTTTTTGTGGTATTATTGGTCACAATAATAAAGCTTGCACATCCTACTATCTGCACTAAATATTAAATGTGGGTTTTTATTTAAATTTTGGCTTTTTGGTAACCAGATTTTGGGTTAATAATGACATTTAGTTATTAGTTAGATAAATAGTTTAGTAGTTTAAAAGACTGAATCAATATGAATTATCTTTTTTTTGATTTCCCTTTTTACATTATACATTTTGTTTTCAATTTATTAATAGTTTAATCGAGACTATGTAAAATCTCCATCCTAGGGTCCAACCTGTCTCTTCAAATATGTATTATATTCAGCTTACAGAGAAAGACACTTAGCAAATATTGAATTTAATTTATTTGTAATTTAATATATCTTTGATAATTACTGGATCAATCATTTGCTTCTGTCTTTCTTTCCTTTACTCGTGTCAAACCTTTAAAATCTCCACTTAATACTTATTAAATACTTAATAACTGATCAATAATCGATCCACTGACCTCCAGCGTGGCGGACACCGGCAGCACGGTGGTTCCCAGCAGCAGGTCCGCGATGGCCAGGTTGATGATGAAGTAGTTGGTCGGGATCCGCAGATGTCGGTTACAAACCACCGACAGGATGACCAAGATGTTCCCCACGATGGCGAACATGATGAAGGAGGCCAGCACCATACCCACCGGCACCGCCCGGCTCAGGTCCAGCGTAGCGGTGCCATGGTGGCCGCGGTGCTGCGAGCTGTCGGTACGGTTGATGGAGGAGTTGGAGTCCGACAGTGGCGGCTGCGTCCCGGCGTAAAGATCCTCGGAGGAGCCGTTAGTCCACAAACTCATGATGAAGGGAGAGTGAAGCGGTTTAGTTAAATACTTTTATTTTATTTTTGACACATTCAGGCGAGAATTTTTTTTTCCCCCACAATGTTTCTCTTTCCTATCTTAAAGTATCAGTCAAATCCGAGTATTTTCCAGTGAAAATCCATAAATAGTGATAACGTCTTTGATTAAATCCCATGGCTGAGAGGAGCGCTCGAGTCGGGCAGCAGCAGGTGGAGGTGCGGGTCAGCTCGCTCTCTCCGGGCGGTCAGACAGCCTCCTGCCGGCCATTGGAGCTCCTCCTCGGGGTTAAACTGCTTATTCAGTAGCGGGTCAGATATCTCTGTGTCCTTTTATGGTCCAAGTGTTTAATGTGGGAAAGTTTTGACCGGAGGAAAAAAGAGAAAGAGAGAGAGAGAGACAGAGACACAAACTGCAACATCTTTCTCTCACGGTGGTAGAGAGACACTGACATACTCTGCCTCCCTCTCTGTAAAAAAAACTACTTTATTGAACAGACTTCAGTAGCAGTATGGTCAACGCAGGTTGGACTATATGGAGGCCCTGAGGTGCAAAAAAAAAAAAAAAAAAAACACTATTGGACCACTTCAGTCAGTCATCACATCAATGTTAACAACACAAAACAATATCTCATGAAAGAAAAACAAAGTTTCAGAAATCACTTTAACATAATGTGAAAGTTTTCTGTTTTGTTTAAATTCTTGTGTTTTGCACCTTAAAGGTTCAGTGTATCACTAGAACTAGATTTGACCAAGAGCCAAAAAAAAACAAACAACAACAACATTTCAACTGTTTAAAATGTTTTCAGCTAATCATCTTAAGCAGCAAAAACATACAGATGTTCTTCACAAAATGTTGACTTTTCTAGTCATTCTCTTAACTGTGAAAGTATGGAGGCCCTGAGGTGCAAAAAAATAAGTAATTCTGGTACAAAACACACCAACGTTAGCAACACAAAACAATATGTCATGAAAGAAAAACAAAGTTTCAGAAATTACTTTAACATAATGTGAAAGTTTTCTGTTTTGTTTAAACTCTTGTGTTTTGCACCTCAAGGCCACCGTACCTTAAAGATTAAGTGTATTACTAGAAATGGCACATAAATGTGTTCTTGTTGCTGATAAAAAACATCTTAAATGTTTGAAGTTAAAACCAAAGTATAGAATTTGCCCCAAGAGCAAAAAAAAACAACAACAACATTTCAGCTGTTTAAAATGTTTTCAACTAATCATTTTAAGCAGCAAAAACATACAGATGTTCTTCACAAAATGTTGACTTTTCTAGTCATTCTCTTAACTGTAAAAATATGGCAGCCTGGAGGTGCAAAACAAATATAAATTTAACATTATGTTGATGTGATTTCTGAAATTGTGTTCTTCTTTTGGAAAAAGTGTATTGTTTCTGGTGTCTCCAAAAAAATCTGGGTTTTCTAGGTATGTTACAAAGATAGTATATATGGTGATCCAGAGGTAGACAAACACAACATTTCTCAAATCAGAACTTTGTTACAAAAAAAATTAGACCATTTAAAATATTGTAGTGTCACTTTCATTGTTTTGATTTCATGGTTTAAGTTTTATTAATGATTATCTAATGTGATTAAGCTTTCTGATTTGTTGTGATTTTCTTTTTTGTTTGTTTTTTTGTTTGTTTATTTATTATTATTGTGTTTTGCACCTCCAGGCTACTGTACTTACAATGATTAGAAGCAGCCAGCTAATATTACTTATTAGTCCAACACCAAGAAGCCCAGGTCGGTGTCTGTCTTTCAGCCTTATAAATCACAAAGCTCTCACCAATGATTAAAAGTCAATCCCAGATTTACTCTTGTCTGGCAGCTTCTCTCTCCTTCTCTCATCTTAGCTTACTGTCAGTTTCCTCTACACCTCTACCATTATGTCCACAGAGGCTGATCAGCCTGGTAACAGTGCCTGCTTGCCCAGCTCCTGTTCTGGCACGACATAGGCTTTGCTCCCGCTATACATAACTCTCTGTCCTCCTCTTCCCAGTGGTCCAAAACACCTGTGTTACAAACACTAGCACACGGTGCAAGGTAGCCCAGCTAATAACCAGGGCCAAAATAAACAAGCATTTTTAAAGTTGTTTGCTTGTCATCTTGTGGACACAGACTTTTTATAAATCACTACCATGATGTAGTAATTTTGCTTCCTTTTAATCAATTTATTCAATGAAATCACAACAAACTATGTTTATTTTGGGTTTATAGCCCTATGAATAACTCACGCAAATGAACACAAATGGTCAAATTGACTCCACTTGGCATCATCGTTAAGAGAGTTTAGAAAGTGCACTATAAATTTTGCAGATATACCGTAAACGATCTGTAAACAGTGTCATCACATGAGGGTGGAAGGGGGTGAAATACTGCCCTCTATTTTTGGAACATTAAATATTGGTCTTTTAAGTGTATAACTGGCTTCATGTGGAAGTATTTGAGAGTGAAGCAACTTTAGTTGAAGGGAAAGCAGTTGTTTTAAGAAATTAATTAAAACTTTTTTTTCTTTTTTAAAGTAAACTGTAATATGCTTCTCAGCTTGCACTGGAGTTATGTCATGTGATTGGGACCTCAGATTTTTGAATTGAAAAATTACTTTTTAAACATTTATGTCTTCATTAAGAACAAATGGGCCTGGAGCTGAAAAGTGATTATAAAAGTTAAAATATTTAAGGGTTTCTTGGTTTGAGAGTTTCAACACCAAACTCTTCAAAGTGTTTCCAGAATGACGTTCACTTACTGCGTTACTGTTAAATTTAAATCCATCCTTCTGTTCATGGTAACAGGAACACGACACCAAGTTAATGTCCAGCGTAGTTGGGATTCAGGGGAACGAATGAGAGATGGAGAAAAGTAAATGATCATCAGACACCAACCAGTTGCTGTTTTTACTCCTTCTATATGTGACTGTGTGTTTAATCGTTGCCTGCCAAGGTCAACCAGTTTCAGGTGATATAAGTAGCGCGCTGGGAGTGTGCGTGTTAGATCTATTTTCAGACCAGTTATAGATATTTAGACTATGCCGCTGGCAGCAGAGCAACAATAACCTTGATGTACTGTTGTGTTGAAAGAAGGGGAGCCAATCAGAGTGCAGATCTTCAGGTGGGTGGAGAAAAAGTCCCACTGATATTCAAAGCTGGAGTCATCATTTTTAGCAACTTGACCACCTCCCCCCATCTCCCTACACATCCTCACCTGTCTTACCCCCCTTTACCCTGTCTTAGTTCTCCCGTGTCCAGCTTCATGATAGGAATTGTATTCTGGATCTCATCCCCTCTCAAGGTCTGCCAGCTTTCTCCTCTCTCATCACAAGTATCATTAACTCCAAGGCGCTCTCTGGCTCAGTCCCAAAATACTGTTGTTGCTAGAGGTTAGGCTCGTTTCTATGGTGACAGGAGACTCTAACAAAAGACTTATAGTTCTGTGAGGCTAGATTATATCTTAAAATCAGCATATATATCATATCATAATATGATAACATGTATTTACCATGTTCATCAACTTAACTTAGCATATCAACATGCTAACATTGGCTAATTAGCAGTAAACACAAAGTGCATCTGAGGTTGATGGGAATGTCATTAATTCTGCAGGTATTTGGTCACAAACCACATATCGGACAAATTCAAATGTTGACCTTATGATGGTGCTAGATGAATAGTCAGAGGATCAATAAAGTTATTAGAATTCATCCTGACAGGAACATTAAGGTCTGAACTGCATTTCATTACAATACATCCAACAGTCTTTATATGGAGGACAGGCTGACAGAAACATCCAGATAGCCACGATGCTAACATAGGTAAAACATCAGTACATAATAGAAACAAAAGAGGTTTTTATTGTGAGGATAATGAATACAGTTCCATTCAATCAAAGTCAATATTTATAGATTTATAGTTTATAGTCTTTACAATATTAGACTTAATAGTCTAATCTAATTATATATTTGTACTTTATTTAACTAATATTGTCATTCTTTTTCTTTTTGCCTAATTCGTCATTGAGGAGGGATCCTTTACCCTGTTGTTGGCTGTGTGTGTGTGTGTCGATATGATAGATAGGTGTCAGACTGCGAAGCCCTCTGCACTATAATTTAGTGCTATATAAATAAAGCTGACTTTCAGCGAGTACCTGATTTATTCTCGCGCTGCTGTGATAGGTGGACGGAGCGAGCTGCCACATCGTCGAGGGGTTTGTTTACCCCTCAGAGAGCGTTCACTGATAGCAGCTTCCAGCTTATTTTTCAGCCTCATCATGAATGAGCTTGAGGTGTTCAGGAGAGCTGCTCCCTCTGATAAAACACCAAAACACTCTCAAACTGTGTGTGTGTTTGACACTATTATCAGTTCAATATTACTGCAGGCCTCGTCTGAAAACGAGCCAGAACTCTTTCCTCAAACAGTCAATTAATGAATGTTTGGCTGCAGCTCATTCATCAGCTGCAGGTTGGTTTAAATTCAAGTCACTGTGAAGCTCCAGAATTATAGTAATGTACAATAACAGTATAATACAGTAAAGAGCAGTAGAACTCCTGCAACTACAGTAAAAGTACTTGATTTTACTGATATAGCTTTAAACTTTTCATATATATTGTGTGTAAAAATATTGAGTACTTGACTAACTAAAGAGAAAACACAAAGCTTATGACACAAAAAACAAAACAAAACAAACAAACAAAATAGATACCAGAGATATTTTTATGGCCTTTCTTTCCTGTTCTGAATTCCCCTGCTGAGGATTAATCTTTGTGTTTCTCAAATATCTCAATCATCATCTAAGCCTTTTAATCCAAAATGCAAATATCTGAGTTTTACAGGAAATCTGCAACAAGCACCAGCGGTTCCTTCCCATGACCTCCTGAGTTGTTGCAATACTAAACTATCTATCACGGTCTCACGGTTGCAATTCACACAGATAGATGTAACAGTGTTGTATTAGTGGTCTACTACGACAGCTGAGGCTGATGGGAATCTCACTGGTTCTGCAGGGATTTGGTCATAAACCAAAGTAGTGGTGCTAGATGAAAAGTCAGAGGATCGATAAAGTTATTACACTTCATCCAGAGGGTGCTGTGAAGGTCTGAACCACATTTCATCACAATCCATCCAACAGTTATTTCAGTTTGGAACAACACCTACTGCTAATTTGTTTTGCTAGAACATTGGTGAATTAATAAACATTCACTTCTTCTTGGATTATGATCAGCAGAGATGTTTTTGTCAATGAAGGAAGTGCAGGACTTTGACACTGGAGACCAGCAAGAGGGTTCAGCTGTAGACCTTCAGGTTTGATAATCAATGGAAAGCGAGTCCCCACACACAAGCACTACAAGGTCTATGAAGTGTCTTCAATCTGCATTCTTTTTCATGTCCAGAAGGGGGGCAAAAAGGAAGTTAGATTGCATTGAGTCTTATGAAGAAATGATCCTACTTCTCAGTTGATTTACAACCTCAGTAAACGTGTTCTCATAAGTTAATGGTCTCAATCTCTACTTTCAAGCCTTCTTCCATACAGCATGATGTTCATTTGGTAAATTACATTACAATTTAGAGTAAAATACACAATAAATCAGGGTAAGACTGCCTTTAGATTGACAAATCATTTTTAGTGACTCTGTCCAGCTCAACACATTAGCTACGTGGCCTCCTATCACTCCACCATCTCTCCACTTTTTCGAGATCAATGAATCTATCTCATTTCTGGCTTGAAGAAACTAAGTTGCCAGCATGTATAATGGCAAACAAAAGGCTTTGAACCATAAACCAGTGGTTGACATCAAGGTGGGATTACACTTTAAAGTACACATGTTTATCTGAAATACAAGAACGTTTGTTATCATGCACAACATTTTTTTCCTCTGTGAAAATGGTGTCAAAGCTCAGCCAGTCACTTACCAGTCCTTTTTAAATATGGTCACTTCTAGCTCCAAAATATGAGCAATGTTTGTGATGCTCAAAACATTTGATTTAGACTTGGTTACATCACTTCCTTTCCTGCCAGTAAACATCAAACATGCTACTACTAACAGTTAATTTTCTCTCCTTTGGTCTCCAAATGAGACTCAAAGTGTATTTGGCAGAGACAGCTGAAGAGTGACAGGAATGTGGGGGGAAAGAGATGGGGAACGACATGCAGCAAAGGGCCATAGGTCGGATTCAAACCCTGGGCCGCCTTCGTACATGGGGCGGATGCTCTACCAACTGAGCTAATTGACAAGCCCCGAGCCTTAAAGTGTATTAAATAAAATTGATCTTCTCCCTGCAGAGCAATGTATGGCCTCACACAATCATAAACTTGGAATGTCTATATGATTTGTATGTGGGTCTTTTTTATGATGGTTTCTGGAGACTGTAATCATATTACATCATGTCAATGCTTGTATTAAACTTTTTACGTCTCCTATAAATCCACACTTCTGAGCAGAAAACTCTTGCTAACCTTTAACAACCCAATCGCCTGCACCAGTCTAGACATACCATAATTCAGGACTTTATCCCCTTAATGTTGACACTGTAAAATGAAGGAGTGAGTGTTTGTGACTTTAAATTAGCCGGCCTGACCTTGAATTAGGTTGTGGGTTGCCATGTTGCAGGTGACAGATGGGTTGAAATTGTATGTAGTGTGTAGACTGGGTTCAATATGAACTGATCAGGATCAAAATAATCTACACACACTATAAATATGATTTAAATTTGGAGCAGATATTTTTTACATTCCTCTGCCAGACATTGCTTCTTATTAATTTAATTTAGTTTAATGTCATTAGTCATATTAGAGTCCTTGTTTTTTTGTGTTTACTGGTTTAGGTTCTTTATTCTTGTGTACAGAATCCAGAACTAGCATATCATTACAGAAATGGGTTTCATTACTGTGACTCCAAACATCCAGGTATTTTTTTTTTTTTAAATTTAGTCTAGTGTTTTTCTAAAAAATAAAATATGTATGTCTAATCTACATCTGACCTTCCTATTCTATTGTAAACAAATAATCACACACGAGCAGCACTGCTGTTTATGTATTTATTCATTGCTGCAGCATGGATGCTGGAAGAGAACTGGATGCAGTGTTAGAGACAGGGCTCAGTTCTTCAATACGGAAGCTGCTCAGTGGCACGTGAGGCCAAAAAAGTTATCTTTTGGGGCATAAAATTACACAGATCTTCTGCATTGTGAGCCCCACGCTCCAGAGACTTCCACCAGGTGAGCTGCTAACTTCCTGTTTAACCCTCTCCTAACTTGAATGTAGATAAAATAATTTAATCGTTCTAGACTTCTGAACTGTTATTGGACTGAATGGATTAAATTCTGATAGTAAAGCAGTTTTTTCTGGAGGTTGTGATGCTTAAAAAAATTATCTAACCTTTTACAGCTGTTTCTTTCACACTGGAAATACAATGGCAAAGAATTTTTGGTAAACACACAATAGTTAGTAGTCAACACAGAACCATATTATATTATTATATTATTATGTTAATAGACTTATGAGTGTTGACAGTTAAAGTGAAATGATTGATGATTAAAGTGAATGATGATGTTTTTTAATATCCACAAAAGCAGGCAGAGATAACATCACTGTTATTAACCTTCGCCAATGTTTTTCACGGTTTGACTCAGAAGCTAAAATAAGTGGCCTCATTGTCACTTTTCTGCCTGTTATTCAGCTGCATGAATAAAATCTGCTGACTGATGCTTCCTGCTGGACTCTCCTCTGAATAAACACTTTACCTCTGCATATCAGGGCTGGGCAGGCAGGACGCTGCCAAGACAATAAAACTCATAAATTCACACAAATAACATAACAGCAGCTCAGGGCACAAATGACCTTGAAAGTTCAGGAAAGTACTATGCAATCAGAAAATGTGAGCTGTTTATTTATTGTTAAATATTCATGGTTTTCCCAATGGCACCATTTGTTCCCCCATGATTCATGCCTCTGACTCATTTATGTTCTGTGCTAGAAAGAAAATAGAAGAAATGTTTTTGGAGTCACACAGCAGCTAGATGTTGAACAAAAGCTGTTTGTTTCCACTGCAAAGCTTTATGTTAAAATTATATGGAAGCTTATGTCATGTGAAAAGTTCTGCATAAACAAAATAAAGCAAGACAGCAAGACAGTAGCATAATATGTGATGTGATATCACATATTACAGTAACATAATATGTGATTATCAGCAGATCGTACAGGAGGATGGAGGAGGTACAGATTATTATGACAGGTGTGAAAATATTTTAGGTTTATTATGAAGCCATTTTAACAAACGTGTATCCACCAGTTTAGAGCTAACATCATGCAAATCATATAGCCTCATGTTGTAACTTCCTAACACACACACACACACACACACACACACACACACACACACACACACACACACACACACAAAAGCATGTCTGTAATTGAATCATCATACATAAATCACTTTAAACAGCAAAAAATATGTTTTTTTAAATATGTTTTTAGAACTTAAATGTGCTGACCACTTCTTCCACGTGCCTCTCTCCATGACAGGGTGAGTAAAACTGATGACTCTTTAAAACTGTTTGGTCACATGATCAATTTTGTCTTTGGCAATGGCAAAAACAAGAGATGTCTCAACTCCTCCACAGGTTCAAACTACAGCTGTCAGATAAATGTGGTGAATTAAAAAGTACTAATTACTAATACTGAAACACTTTCTCTCTTATGACACCAGCCTCATACAGTCTGAGGCTGCTACATGCATCTGATTTCTGTACAAAAGCACAACTTTATAACTTTTTTCAGTGATTTTGGTGACATTGGATCATATTGTATTTGCTAGTTTTCCCCCTGATGTCATCTGGCTGCTCAGCTTTAACTACAAAGTTTCCTGATGGACAGATAGCCTAACCAATCGCTGAAGTAGCTTACAGCTAATGAAATGCTGCTGACTGAATCTTCTGTTAGCAGAACTCAGCGGCTGGACCGGGTTCGAACTCAGCCTCTGAGACCAACAGGGAATAACGTTTACATTACTGATTTGAGTTATTTGACTTTCCTAATAGAAAGACTGCTCACTTGGTCAGCGAACTGAACTGGCTCAGCCGCATGATGCCCAATCTGGCAAGAAAACCACCTCAGTAGGTTACTGTATTCACTGCTGGCTACCGTTGGTTTTGGAGGATGTGTGTCCGACCATGTTCGCTGGAAGGTAGTGCTACCTGCAGTGCATTGTGGCGGGTTTGTAACGTGCATTCACAATCAATTAACATGATTATCTGTCTGTTTTTATGTAGAAAAACATAGAAATGAGGAAGCAAACAGCACTCTGTTTCCTATTTCATGGGAAGCATTTTGTTACATTCCAGCACTGAGACAAGCACAAATGATTAACAATAATCTTTTTCCAGCTGTGATGAAGGTCTGTGTGGTAGCGTAGATGGATTAAATGTTAGAGAAAACATTCTACACATAGCTGTCCTCCTGCTCCTCCTCGTCTGATTGGTTCGGCCTCCTGTCAGTGTCTGATCTCTGGTTAGTCCTCCAAAGTCCTGCAGACACAAACACAACCTGCAGGTTAACACACTGCACACCTGACAGCCAATCAGAGAGCAGGGTTGAATGTATACTCACTATAAGCAGCTGTGAGCATCACTGCAGGTATGAAGATGATGAAGGAGACTCTCACTGTGTTTCCAATGAAGCTCTGCAGACTGTTGACCTGCTGCTGCTGGACGGACGACTGTCAACAAACAAAGAAATGTTAGTGTTTTGTGTTTAATATATTGCCACAGTAACCACAACTAAACAACAAGGAACACCCATGTTTAAAATGAACACAAATTATTATCAGTGTTACCGTATTATCATTAATAAGCATCACCATAATAATCAAAATAGTAATAATTATGTCACGGCATGAAAAATGTCTTTGTTACCTGAACCAGTGCCACCACTGGCCCTGTGGTGCCCTCTTCCCCCGTAGTGACATCACTTCCTGTCATGCCTAGTCTGGTGAAACCTGCCAACATGACGAAAGCACATGTGAGGAGAGTTTTTACAGCTGATTTGAGGTCTGCTGTGTGAAGCTTCGTTCTTTACTTCACTACATCTTCAGTAACTTTATTTATTTACAATTCTTTTACACACAAAACAAATAAAGAGTTTATAAAATATGATTTGTTGTAAATTAAATTGAAAAAATACAGATGAAACCACTAGTCCATTAGTCAATTAGTGTATTGATAGAAAATTAATGATTAACTCTTGATACTGGTTGAAGTCATTTTTTTTTTCCTAATGTCAAACATTGTAAAGGTGTCGCTTTATCAGCATCATTCAGTCATAACATACAATAACAATTGAGCGTCATGTTATTCGTCCTTTACTCACCTGTTGTAGTTTGTGGTGCATTCAGGTTCTCAGCGTCCCTGTTGTCTGAGATCTCAGAGGTTTCTGTTGTAGAAGATTCAAAGTTCACAGAGCGAGCTGCACGAGGACAGACAGGAGAAAAGTAAGAAGAGCATCAAATGTTGTGCTTCTCATTGTATTCTCCTTTCAGGTCATAGTGAAGCTGCAAAACAAAGCACTTAAAAGTCACAGTTTCTGCTCTGGTTCAGACCATTAACTGTCTATAAAGATGGACGACCTGACAAAGTGAAGGTCGGCTGCTGTATAGGTCATAAACCCCGCCTTCCTCCATTTTAGCAGCATGGTTTCTATCATTTTAGTTTTTATCATGCTGTCTGTTCAAGTGTTCATAATTATTTATTTGATGCTATAAAAAGGAGGTTCCACATCATGATCTATGACTGGGGTAGGACCTCAAAAATTGTGGCTTCACCCCAATCATGACTCTGCAGACTCCAAATGACGTCACCAGCACAAGATGGCTGCGGACTTCTCTGGAATATTCTGACTTCATTTTGTACAGTGTGAGGAAGACAGTCGTCCATCTTTGTACACAGTCAGCTCTTCAGACTGATGAATAGAAGCTGAATTTCCAAACGTACAGTTGATGATGATGAGGTGAACAATGGATGTTTGGTCGTTGAACAGACCAGGCAGGTGAACTCTGCAGTGATAGAAACCAGAGTCTGATGGTCGAGAGTTGAAGATGGACAGAGAGGAAGAGGAGGATACAGAGTACCTGCAGAGAAGAGAAAATAATCAGTCAATCACACAACCTCCATCTGCGGACTTTATTACTCTTAATGGTCATTTAAGATGGGGAGTGATTGACTTGCTTAGTAATTCATTTCCAGTGGGATGCAAGGATGGTCTGACAAGTGGTGTGTGAAATGAAGCCAGTGTGGAGGTGCCAAAACTGCTTCATTTGAGACTGGCTACAGACAGTCAGTCTCCATAAGACCCCATATTTAAAATCCAAATTCACAGCAGAAATAAACATGTTTACAGCCTGGTACAAAAAACAGTTTTGGTCTCTATAGCTAATTTCCCCATTCATGACAACTGTACTGAGGGTGAATTTTTATATAACTAACCTGTTTAAATTATATTAAGACTTAAAGTTATGCAGAATTAACCCAGACTTCATTTAGCCCATCTAAATATTGATTATCAGAGTCTGAAAGATTACAAAATGACCAGATACATCCGTCTGTGCCTCTTGACACAAGTCAAGACACCTTTATCCCGAAAAGGAAGCCCACAAGCTCACAAAAATGATGACAAAACAAATGTCTTTGGAGAAATCAAAGCACAAGTAATATTTTATATTTTTTGTCTTCTTGTGAATGAAACTTGTCTATAAATGGAGCACAACTGTAAAAAAGGTTTTTGACGTCAGACATTGCGCACCACGTCCTGTGACCTCGTACCTGTATGACTTCTTGTATGTGACCTTATCTCCGGCTGAGTAGATCACAGTCTTTTGGCAGGAGAACAGTGAAGGTTCTCCTCTCCCCCAGCACACCTCCACTCCAGTCTGACTCACTGCCTCCGAGTGACACGGCAGTGTCACCTTTCTCCCAGCCATGCCCACCACTGTATCCGTGGTGGCCGATGACACGCAGGCTGGAGCTAAACAAACACACAAAATTAGCTGTTAAAATTAAACTTTGATGCTGACAATGTGCGTTCCACGATGCTGATGCTGCTCAAATAAAAAACTATGTTATATGAACAGTTTTTACACAAGTGCAGCTTTCTGCTTCTTCTATTGTCAGACTGAGTGGAAACTTTTGCAATAAATGTTTTGTCTAAAGCTCGAAGAAGAGGAAGTATTTGGGGGTACATTTTCAGGTGTCCTCCAGCACCACCTGATGGCACTAAGACAAGAAGTGTATGACTCAATGCCAACCTGAATCCAACAAATTATGTCGAACATCAAGATATTTAATTGAGATAATTCCAGGGTGTGTTTAGCCTAGCTTAGCACAAAGACTGGAAGCAGATGGAAACTGCTAGCCTAGCTCTGTCAAAAGAAGAAAACAAACTCCAACTGCAAAGACAAGTCTGTTGTTAATTCTTTACCGGGACTAGTGCTAGAAACAAAATTTTTGTACCAATTACACACTGTAACAATACTTTGTTCAAAGTAAAATTATGTAAGTATACTCAGTAAAATGTAGTGATGATTTGAAAATAGTGAGAAATGCAAATCCAAAGTGATCACAATATTACAAAGACATTTAATTCATTCAAAGGAAAAGCAGCAACATTTCAGGGAAACATTAAATGTTTTGATAGAAGAAATGGCTTCTATCATCATCAAAAGAGTTCATTGTTTCTGTCAATATGCTAACTGATGAATGGACTAATGGTTTTAGTTGCATGAACTGTTGGGTGGTTCAATTTAAAACAAAACATCAGATTTTACAAACTTTTAGTGACTAAAGCTGAATGTATAAAATTTACCTCTGAAACGTCACAGTTCAAGAGGACGCTTCAGGTTCAGGACTCACCTGCGAGGAAGCAGACCAAGGTAATGGTGTGAAGAAGAAGAAACAGCATGTTGATGTGCTTCCTACAGACAGACAGACAGACAGACAGACAGAAATACAGACAAAGACAAAGGAAGAGAGGAGGAGCTACAGTAGACGGACGACTCACTGATGTTACTTCTCTTTTCCATTGACACATGACAGACTGATGAAACTGGCCTCAGACAGAAAAACAAAAAAAAAACAAAAAAAATCAGGTCAAGAAGAGGAATTACAAATAGTCGTAATACTACAATGTAGTAATTATGTTACTTGAATAAAAATACAAAAGTATTAGCATCAAAATATAAAGTACCAAAGGTCCATTTCAGGATAACATACATTATAATATTGGAGCATAATTAAAGATGCATTAATGTGTTCATCGTTAATGTTGCATACCGCTGTGTAATAATATATCAAAATGTATTTATTGATTATAATATATATTTTTATACATAAAAGTACAATATTTCTCTTTTAATATGTTTGTTTGGTAGATTTTTGTGTTTTAACAACCCCCATGTGAAAATATTTAAGAGGATGTGACATCACAAATGAAGCATCAGCATATTTTACTGATGCTCCACACCTGGGTGTCTACATGCTCCCGTGACGACAGTCATGTGGACGATATTCAGCTCTTTAAACCCGCTGACCTCGTTCAGCTGAGCACTATCTCTCAGGAGACTCGACTTCACTCTAGACACTGGAACATGAGTACCATGTGAAACCAGAAGTTAGTGTTGACTCAACTTCAAGACATGGTCGACTTAATTTTCCATCGTTTTCAGTTTTCAGTCAGTTTGATTTAGGCAACTCTCCTTATCTCCTCTCCTTCTGATCTGTACTTGTCTCCTCTCCTTCTGATCTGTCCTTGTCTCCTCGCCTCATCTCATCTTTAGTCCTCATCTCCACTTCTTCTTTCCTCTCCTCTCCTCTCCTCTCCTCTCCTCTCCTCTCCTCTCCTCGCCTTGTCGCCCCTTCTCCTCTCTCTCCTTTCCTCCTTTCCTCCTCCTTTTATTGCGTATCCTTGTCTCCTCTATTTCTCTTATCTTCTTGCCTCCTCTCCTTCTTACCTCTCCTTGTCTCATCTCCTCTTCTTAACTCCTCCCCCTTTCCTTTTCTTCTCTCCTCTTCCCATTTCATCTCCTTTATTTCTTTTCTCTTCTTCGCCTCTTCTTATCTCCCCTCCTCTGTTAGTCTCCTCTCCTTGTCTCCTCTCCTCAACTCCTCTCCTTGTCTCCTCTCCTTGCCTCCTTTCTTTAGCATATAACATTTGCCAACAGTGAAAACATTCAAGGGTAAAAGGTCAGTTGTTTTTGGCCTCTCTCCTCTCTAATCTGATTTTGTGCCACATTCCACTTTAATCACATTCCTCCCACTGGAGATATAAATACATCATATATTTACACAACATATTAAACTCTTTTTTAATAATCGTCCACATCATACAAGCTCCCATCATGCATCTTGTTCCTGTGATGATAGAAATATCTGACTGCAGTTGTGTTATCTGTTCATATCAGTAAATTATAAATTGTAGATAATGTTAGTTATTACGTGTTAATTATTAGTTGATTAGTTAATAAACAACTTCAAGTTTCACCAAAATCAGTGAAATAGTTGGTGGTTCATTGAAGTGTTTTGTACACTTCATTCATGTTATATTCCATTTCTGCTAATAAGATCACCCTAAAAGTTTCACACTGAAGCTTTAAGTGTCAGATCTTTATTTGTAGTGGAGCTTGAGGCAACTTAGTCATCAGGTCGAGGTCATAACGTGACTATTAACACATTAGTAACATCACTGTTATAATCCAACACACAAACTCCCCCTGGAATCAATACAGTTATTGATGATCGATCCCCAGCTCAAGATCAATTCCAGCAGTTCTACACACATTAATGTGATTAATGCGGTGATGTCACCACACTTTATGAAACCAGACAGGTCAAACTTTCTCTCATGGTCTGTCCGAATAATAAACAACACTCAGATATAATCTGAAGGAGGAGGAGGATAAAGGATGAAGGTTAAAGACTCATTAACCGCCCAGTGAAGAAGAAGAATCAAGATGACTCGACCTTCGGACACCAAACGTGTCAAACTGACAGTTTTGTGCACTCTGATGTAATTTTATTGGTTGTTGCCATGACGACAGCCCAGTCTCTCCTCCACCCTTTTAACGTTTTACCCCAGACCTCAGCGATCCTGACAGAGAAAATATCTCCTGCACAGCAACAGGAAGTTCAGTCTTCAATCAACTAATGGTGGTTGCAAAGGCCAAGATTATGATTTAGATCATTTATATACTAAACAAACTATTCAGTGACCTGCGACTTCCTTCATGGAGGCGTCTCAATTATCTCTTTGTTGTAAATTAATTTATTTGTCAGGGACAATTCATCTAGGCAACCAATGCAGAGTATATGGGACTTGTAGCAATCACGAATTTACATTCTTTGTGTACTTTTAAAGAGGAAAACACAAAATACAAGTAATACTACAAACAGTAACGGAAACAAAAATCATTTATTCAGATGTTTCTTTTGAATTTCTCACCATTGACAGTATAATTAGTGGACCTGCATTCTCTACAACGTCCAGCAGGGGGCACCTCCAATGGCTGCAGCAAAAAATTCAAATTGTATTGAGTCTTACGGAGAAATGAGCCAACTTCTCAGCTGATTTATGACCTCAGTAAAACATTTAATTTATGGTTTCAGACTCTAGTTTCAAGTCATGACATTGATTTTGGTCCCAGTGAGAATAAAATACGACAATAGCAGGTTATGCTCTAGTGCAAGTTATTTTGTCCTAGTGAACACACCAGGCTCACTAAATTCAGATAAACTGTCAAACTAGGCAGTGCTGATCAAATATGAACCCAGATTTTGTTACTGCATTGACTATTTCAATAACATCTGCGTCAGTAACATCTGTGTCGCATGATTACGTACCCGTGTGTAAGAGCAGTCATATTCTCTTCCTTTCAATCTAGGTCAAAGAAAATTGTTTATGAAAGGACATAGGAGGTAATCCTTTTGACTATTTGACCGCACCACTTTCAGTCATTCATTATAATTCAGCTGCTTTCTTTTCTCACCAGAGAACAAAAAAGGAATTTTACCATCATACTGAATCACGTTTCTCCATGATGACCCTCTGTAATGGCCTCTTACTCTCCTTATCGACTGATTGCTGATTTCTGTTTCACACAGGTGCATTAAATGTTCAGAATTTTGCAAATCATTTCTATTAGCTGTGAAGAGATGTCCTTTTTCGTTAACACGGTGAATCCAATCGAGTTTTGTGTCTTGAGATCAGTTAACTTGGTTTGAAAACGGTGTGAAGAAGCATGAAACCAATAAAAAACAGTCTTAACACATTTGCAAGAGACGACTTCTGCTGTGCTAAAAAAGGATCTGTAGAAAAGATATTTTTGGTTGGTGGAGGAAACAGTTTACGCGCAGCATGTTGAGTAAGACTTTACTTTAAAGGTCACTTTTTATTCAGTTTATGCATCATTTTCTAAGGGAGAAACACGTCAACAAGTCAACAACACGTTTTTCATTGTAGTTTTTAGTCAAGTGGGTTTTATTGTCATTTCAACCGCATACATAGTACGCAGTGAGACGAGACAGCATTTTGTTGAGGACCTTAATGCTACTTGAAACTTAAAACATAGTGCAGACAGGACTACATTAAAGTGCTCACATGTTAAAACACAAAATACAGCAACAGCTACATAAAGTGCTGTACTTTTAGACAGTACAAAAACAACAGACAGACAGACTTGTATGTATATATGCTACATATATATAGTATGAGTATAGTGGCTATAACAGTAGAGAGGTAGATACTGAATCAAATATAGTAACAGCAGAGATAAAACATGCATGGGTATAGGTGCAATATAAAGATTGTCTAATTGCCTGTGAGAAGAAACTTTCCAGAGTGCATGGGAGTGATGTGCTGGGTCATCCACAATGCTTTGGCCTTGTTGTAAATGTCCATGACAGAGTGAAGAGAGACCCCAATGTACTTTTCAGCTGTCCTCACAATACGCTGTGGGGCACTGTAATCTGAGAGAGAAAGTGGTCAGATTAGAGCCCTTTATGGCAAAAAGACATGATGATGTATGGACAGAGAGGGTTAGTCAACAATAAAAACTGAGGAGTTTCAGAATAAAAAGACAAACTCTTCCACGGCAAAAATAAAAAGCTCACAGCCGTATCCTGTAGTGTTTACAACCTGTTCAGTGAAGATGAAATGTTAATAAATGTTAATACATGTTAATACATTTCAATAATTCAGTCAGTGAACGTGGACGTCTTTTATTTGAGTGGTGTGAACGTCTGGATCAAACATCACCCCAAACACTGTGAAGCAGCTCGGGGGCTATCGAGTGTTTGAGCCTCACATATCATCGTGGTAATTATCCTCATACTGAACAGCTTCGGGGCCTGTTAGCAGGACGCTCATTCATATGGAAACACTTACAGGTAATGCATCTCGCTGCCATCCGGCCACATCCACTCGGCCTGTCCTCATTAGCATGATGTAATTAACATCTGCAGATCTAGAGTGCGCCTGTACCATTGACTGCTGTTAGCCGGATGCTAATGTCAGCTGGAGTGGATCTGACACGAAGGTTCAATAAAAAGAGGATGGACGGATGGAGTGAAGAGGAGGAGGGCAGTTGTCATACCAGCTGTTTCTATGGCAACAGGACTGAAGTGAAGTGCAGTGAGTCAGATTCATCATTACTGTATAAATGTTTTGAGTCATTTTGAGTCATGGCCCAGTTAATCCACCTACAGGGCTCTGTGTGTACTGAGTGTGCCTGGTGATTTCATTCTGTATTGTTATATTTATGTTTTATCATTCTCATCTGTGTCACTTTTTAATTAATACTGTCAGTTTTTGTTTAATAATATAACCTTTTATTTCATTGTGTCACTTTTTTTTATTGATTTTTAGGACACACCTTCCTTCGCCTCTATCCTGACTAGATCTGACTGAGGACCCGTTGACTCTAATCATACATACATACATACATACTTATTGTCTATTTTACTCTAAATGGGACCATAATTTACAAAATAAACATTGTGCTGCTGTCAGATTAAGACCATATATCCATGAAGAAATAGTGAAAAGTAGGTTAATTTCTTCATTAGACTCAATAACATATGACTTCTTTTAGCCACCGGAGGAGTCGGCCCTTGCCCCATCCTCTGCTCAGTCATTATCCATGGGAGTTCCTCAAGGCTCTATTGTCAGGCCTCTTCTGTTCAACATTTAGCTCAGATTATAGAAAACAACAAAACATCTGACACATCTATAAGATTAGATTATTATTATGACGTTTAACCACTATGAGATTTTGTCGTCCTCTTGTTGACCTTTAGTGCAGCAGCAGTATTTAAAGCAGCTGACAACAACATAAAAATCTCGTCTCAGTGCCTTTATGTCTCAGGTGAAGCAGTTTGATTTGCCTTGTTGTTAAAAAACTAGTGAATGTTGTTTTTGTGCATTAGGTTAACACTAGATGGATCTGTCAGAACCGAAACAAACAAACATGTTTATAATGACTGAATTAAGCAGAAGTCGGAATGAGACTGAAAGCCTCCATTATTTTAATACCCTCTCTGTGTCTCTGCTTTGATGTAGAGTGCTGCTCAGTATTCATTTATTCACCTCTGATTTCTATTTTTTTCCTACGAGCACTCAAAAATGTGTTTATGAGCCAGAGCGGAGATCAAATAACTGAATCCTTTTAAAAGAGTTTAACAGTCTAAAGTCGTTCCTGCCAGCTGAGACCAAACTCAACCAGCTGATTCAAGTGTTTCGTCTGGTTTTAATGTGATCTGTCCTTCATATTACATCTTAAAGCCAAGTCCTGTCCTTAAAGTGCTAAAATGGAAATCTTCAAGTGGTCCTGAAGGACCCGTTTCAGTCTGATTCAGAGGCGGCGACGTCTGTTCAAGGCCATAAGCAGGATGTTTGAAATACTGAACGTGTACTCTACTTGAGTATTTCCTTCCTATTTTCTGCCACTTTATATTTCAGCTCCACTACCTGTAACTGTTATATTATTCTGATGAGCCATTCTCCATAATGAGTACTTTTACTTTTAATACTTACCAAATACCAAAGGGGCAGTTCACCTCTAACAATTAACAATACATATTTATGAGGTAACGTAGCCGAGGAGGACACCATTCATGTTTGTAGCTGTGTCCTCTTTCCCAAAGAGTGAAGGGAAACAGAGACTCTGCCATAAAACACCTGATTTTACAACAGAGGTTGGTTTGACAGTCTATCTACTCTAAAGGCCACCCGGAGAAGCTGACCGACCTTCCAGTAATGAAGCTTGTAAACGTAGGAAGTAGAGCTGTTTTTTTCTTTTCTGCTCATAGTAAAATGTTGCTAAATAAGGAGAAACAACAACATGATTGTTAGTTTATAGTAACGCCACATTGTACGGGTGGCCAAAGCAGAAAAATAAAATTGATCTTAATCTTAATTATGTTATAAATATGTTACCTAAAGATAAGACAGGACTGTAAGGACTGTAGGGAAATATACTGTATAGTAACACAATGTAAGTGTTTTATGCTACTGGCAAAGATCAGTGGAAAGGGCAGTGGTGGTATGACGCAAGGGCAAAGTGATGATCTTGATCGTCCCTCCCCCACTGTGGAAACACAACAAAACTGAAATAACTTGAGATATTTACTTGATTTGTGTATATTTCCAGTCAGAGCTCTCGTGGTTTTCTACCTGGTCTGATGAACTGAAATCTGTGCAATCATCTGTACGTGTGTTGCATGCACGTGAATTCACAAGCCAAACATACTGAAGGCTGCAGAAAGGAATCAATAACACTGATCAATACCGAAGGGGCTGAAAATTGCTCCTGAATGCAGCACAAAATAAAAATACATTCTTTTTGTCCAACAACCAGCTCTGCAGTCCTTGAACACACTGTGATGGAGTTTTCTAACCAGTCATTGGTTGTGATAGATTGACTCTCTGCAGCTGTAATGAGCTGAGACCTCCAATAAACCACCGGTACAACGGTCCATGAAGGCAGCAGAAGTCTTAAGGACGGACAGATGAAGAGTTGGCACACAAACACTGCAGCAGTCCACCGTCCTGCTTACACAGCACATTTTTAAAGGTATTGCATCACTGAACACAGCCAAAAAAAAAAAAAGAATTAAAATGTGTAGCATCACTACAACAACACCTCCTCCTTGCACACACACATGCACACACTGCGTCAAAGACTTGTTGTGGGCTGTAGAGGTCTTTGAGGAGCTTGTAGGAGGTCTGTTTTCTGCCAAAACAACCCTCAGCTGGAAAAAATAATGATGTCAGTGCCTGGACCTCGTGTAAGAACATTTTAAAATAAATCTCTCTGACTTTGTGTTTGTTTGTTTCAACTAAGATTCAATAAACTCTATTAACCAAACGGGTTGTAAATCACTGCTTCCAGCCCGATGAAAGACACCTGGTTTATCCACAAATGCTGAAACCCGAGGAAGAGATCCTGCTGTCAGAAACACATTCATCAAAGCCACAGAGCTGGTGAAATATCAGGAAAATTACTGCAGCTGTCAGCATGTGGCATCCACTGAAGGTTTCTGAAGAATTATTTCCAAGCTAAGAATATGGTTGCTTTGGCCATTAAGAAAATTAGCCATATAGAGCAAAACAGTTTTTTTACCCAGGCTGTAAACATGTTTATTTCTGCTGTTCAAGTTGGACATTTTAACATGGGGACTTGTGGAGTGTGACTCGTTCTGTAGCCAGCCTCAAGTGGACGTTTGAGGAACTGCAGTTTTTACCACTTCTGCATTGGCTTCACTTCACAGCCACATTGCCACTTGGTAATAACATGGTATCAGTGCGAGTGTATGATATAATATATTTTAATAGAGTGACTAGTTGTTGAAATATGTGAAACACCTTCTGATTGGCTCTCAAAACTTTGGACTGCTCCTTTAACATCTGTTTAACATCTGTTAAAGTGATGGTAACCTCTGACCTCTGTGCTCACACCTCTTTCATCTAATAAACACTCAGAGCTTCCTCTTCTTTTCTTCTTCTGTGGTTTTATAATGAGTGAACCAACAGGACATAAAACAGGTATGAATAAACTCAGTGTGGATTGCTGATTTACTCTACGGCAGCCCTGCATGGACATATAAACATCCAGAGATCCAGACCCTTAACATTGTTTCACTATGATATTTATGTGTTATTTCAAAATATATTAGTCTTCTTGTAGTTATATAGGTAAGATCTAAGATATTCTCTATTAAATATTGTGTTGTTTTTATTTCTTTTTCTTTCTTCTATCTCTTCTTTTAATTATTATATTTTGTTGGATGGTGAATCAGTCAGACTTGGCAACTGGCATGTTGTCAAAAACACTTTGAAGCTGAACGTGAGATCAAATTCCTGACAGTGCTTGTAATTTCACCACTTGACATCAAAGCTTTGCTGATTCAGGTCCTGTTAACACCAGAGGTGTGACCCAGGAGTCCAACCATCTGAGACGAATCAGAGAGAAATTTAACCCCGAAAGCTCCACCTTTCTTCACTTTAGTTAGAAATATTCATGTCTGCTGCTTCATTTTAAACACACAAACCAGAACATTTAATCTGCGATCTGCACAAGTGTTTGAAAAAAACAGAGAGCTGATCAGATCGCAACAGATAAACGTGACTCTGTGTTTCAGACTTAATCCTCCACATTACTGATCTGCCTCACAGTTTACTGCAGGATTCAACGTCAGACTACAAGTGTGTGTGTGTGTGTGTGTGTGTGTGTGTGTGTGTGTGTGTTGACACTGCAGAATTTTAAAGAAGCAGTTCAACATTTTGCATTAACATTGTCATGTTTTCTGTTAAAAATAGAAAAAAAAGATGCACTAAACATTCTTAAACCATGTAAATCTGCTGAAAAATCTGCTACTTGATTATTACTCGGAGGTGTGTGCATAGGTAACACCTCACAAACACTATGTAAGGGCAGGTGTTGTGTCATGCACAAACCATAGACTGAAGAGCCGCGGTGAGGCAGAGTGTGGTGGCTCAGGTTGTCACCATCATCTCCATTGGCTCCCAGCTGGTGGACACATTTCAGCCACTTCTTCTACTCTTGTTTATTTACTGGTTCTTCTTCAACGGGTGACACAGAAACGATGATGCTACAACTTTTTTATAAACCTATAAACACCTGAGCCACAGTGCTGTAAGTGGTGTAAGCACCACACAGAGGAGAACAACATAAAATAAAATTAGAGGACAGACGAGGGAGTTTGAATCTTAATGGAGCCGGAATTAGACATCATATAGTCGATTCAGGAGCTGTTGAGTTGTGCGTCTGTATGAAAACATGACGTTTATGATCCAGAGTTCAGTTATGACTAACTAATTAAGTGACAGGGGTTTAAAGGAGTTTGAGTTCCTGCTGCTCATTTAAAGCAGACAGGATTCATCATCCCACTCCAGGTCAAAGGTCACACAGGAGTATAAACTGTCCTGACCTCACCGTGACACAAATTACCCAAACAATAAAGCTGCTGCTGTCAGAGTCCAAAGAAAACATGTCGAGATTCGACATATTAAAGATAAATATTCCAAACAGAAGGTAAGGAGCCTTATTTGGACACAATGATGATGATGATGGCCGACCTTCTTATCTGTCCCATCATACACAATCCCTCCTCGCTCTAATGTTTGCACACTCTGTTTCACCTCTTCATATTTCCTTCGGTCCGCCTTAAAAAAACGATATGAGATCTGTTATTTTTGCACTGTAACAGAGTTGTACACGTGTATTTGATATGATTAGATTACTTATGATCAAAAGATAGGCATCAGCCTTTTATTTCATCAAGCTCTCGCCAAGGACTGAAAGTTCTTTTTTGGACCTTTTGCCCAAATTTCTTTCATTAATTTCCATTGTGATTTTCTCTCATGTTAGTTTTATATTTCTGTTTACTTTTTAGCCTCATGTGTTGTATCCAAGCAGCAAACTCCTTGGCTGTGATTTGCCAGAAACTGCAGTTCCTCAGACGTCCACTTAAGGCTGGCTCCAGAAGTGAGTCACTCTCCATAAGCCCCCATATTAAAATGTCCAACTTCACAGCAGAAATAAATGTTTACAGCCTGGTACAAAAAACTATTTTGGTCTCTACTATAGCTAATTTCCCCGTGCATGACAACTGTAGTGAGTCTGAAAGTTATGCATAATTAACAGCGTGGCCTCCTTGGCAGGTGGGTGTCGTGGGCTTGTTTGACAAACCAGCGTTCATTCACCCTGCTTCAGCTCCACCGATGATCCACGTCTTTTTAGATTTTTAGATTATCCAGTAGCCTGCCAAGATGACGGCAGCCAGAGCCACCACAAGCTTCAAAATGGCTCTTCAGATGTCACGGATGCTTCGTCCATTCTTGATACTGTTGGTGGTCGTATCTTTTCCACATCTGACTAATTTGATTATCTAGTTTTATTCTTTTCCAACATCAAAGCTCAAAAACACAGCTCATAATTTCAGAAAGATTTCTCTCACAAAACAGTAAAACCATTTAATTCTTTCCTTAACTAGGGAAACCTGCACTAAGTCATCATTTAAAGAGAAATAATGTCATTCTAAAGGAGACACTTGAAGGCTTTATGTCCAATCAGTAATGGAAAAGGACTACAACACTAAATCAAACACACAGTCCAACAGTTGTTTTTAATCAGCAACTATAATCCTCCCTCTTGCTCTGTTTCTGTGGTTTGGCTGCTCGTTCGTCCCTGCTCATCTCGCTGTCTGTTCACCTGTCTGTCTCTCTTTCTGTCTGTCTCTCATTCTGTCTGTCGCTCTGTGGTTTGTATGTTGTCTCCAGACACAGTGAAAAAAACCCACAGACGTCTCCTGCTGTCTTAGCTGTCAGTCAGCAGTTTTCTTTTTCAGACTGGAAATCTGCTCTCTGAAGACACACACTCTGAAGAAGTTGTGATAGCGGTTATGTGTTTTATCAGCAAGAAGCAGTTCAAATATTCTTGGTTGCCTCCCAAAAGATAGACAGATAGCCACTATCAGATAAGGGTGCTCTATGCAAGATTGTGAGGCATTTAACATTTAATATTACAGATAGTGACGTTATTAGTTTATTTTCCATTGTTCAGTCACAGAAATACTAATAAAATTTACTCAAGAAAAAGTACAAAATGATTAGCATCAAAACACACCCACTTGTGCTATTTACCAAGAAAGATAATTCAATCTAATTTTAATAAGTTCTAATCAAAGTTTAGAAAAGCTCGGTTTAAAATGAGAAAATCAAGATTTCAAGTTAAGCAGCACAGTTGCACAGTTATAAACCAATCTTATGTCTGTCCTTCACTTCATTCTTTTACCTTTAATGAGTACAGAATATCTTGCTTACCCAAATTGAAATAAATAAATAATAAACTTGCGTGCTTTCCGGACATTGTCGTGCTTGCCAACACTCCTGATTTTCCCGAGAGGCTCGCGTTTTTTTATCGCCCTCCTACAGTTTCTCCCAGGGTCACAATTCTCCCATATTTCTCCCCCGGTTTGACAAATTTAAACACATACATTTAATCTCAGTTTAGAGTAGAAACTAAACTCAGATTAACTCATGAAGCTGAGACTATTTTTGTACTTTTACTACTGCTGCTGTAATTACATGAAGCTGACTTTCACTTAAGTCTGCTTTAAATGCGGGGGGTTTACTTGTAATGGAGGGTTTTTACGTTGTTTATTTTATTAAATGATCTGAGTACTTCTTCCGTCGTCACAAAAATAAAGATGGATGTTTAAAATGGTAAAGTGAGACAGTGAGAAACAGAGACTAGGGCACAGTGATGAAGAATGGATGCCGCTGTGAAGTTCTCAAATGTCTCAGTGGAGATTAAAAATAGTCTTCAAGCCATAAACACTGTGTGTGTGTGTGTGTGTGTGTGTGTGTGTGTGTGTACACATCTTATTAGAAAAAAAACAGATGAAGGATTCAGACTGATTCATCGTCTGCTGTCATACTTCAGCTGGACTCCATCATGCTCATAATCATCATCCACCTCTTCATCCTGACCGACCTCCATCTGCTGATAATCATCATCCTCATCTTCATCACTAAATCTGCTCTCTCTCATTTTTTGCTTTTGAATCATCCGGTTATGTAACAACAATCTGCCCGTCAGATCCCGAAATTCATAGTTCAGTTCATATATCCAGTTTGGACACTTAAGACATACTAAAACTATTAAATCACACATATGGAACTATGTGGTAAACAAAACAAAAAAAGTTCTATATTTTATTTTACTTTATTCTCTCAATCAGCTTCATGAGGTCATCACCTGAAATGGTCCAACAGTCTTTAAGTTATATACACTGAGTACTTGTTGGCTGCTTTTCCTTCACTCAGCAGTCGAACCCATCCTAAACAATCTCACCTGGGTTTTGGTTGGGTGATTATGGAGGCGTGATCATCTGATGCAGCTCCATTACTCTCCATCTTGGTCGAATAGACCGTATATAGTCTGAAGGTGTGATTGGGGTCATCGTCCCATTGAAAAACTGCAGAATGCTGTGGTAGCCATGTTGGTTAAGTGTGCCTTGAATTTTAAATACATTTTTAACAGTGTGACAAGCAAAGCACCTCCACACCATCACACCTCCTCCACATATCAATGTATGGAGGAGTAGATATCATTGATCTTCTTTCTCACAAAAACATGGTTGTCTGACCCAAAAAGCCCAAGTTTTGACTCATTAGGCAAAGTACAAATTTCCTCTTGCCTGATGTCCATTCCTTGGGTTTCTTGGACTAAGAAGTTCTTTTTGTTGTTGGATGCCCCTAGTTGTCATTTCTTTGCAGAAATTCAACCATGAATGTCTGATTTCACAGAGTTGACCTTCATGTCTTAAGTAATGATTGGCTGTCATTTCTCTTTACTTAGTTGAGTGGTTCTTGCCATAATTTGGATGTTGCTGAATAGAGCCATTTACTGTAACAGGTGTGTGAGGACCGAATTGCAGTAACTCAGACCACAGGATAGTTTGGTAATGAGTCTTTAATGCCTTCTTTAATAGCCTTTTCAGCAAACAAGTAATGAATGCAGCTCAAAAACAGGCTTAAACACAGAGTCTCTTGGGATTGAAATATGTCCAACCTCTTAAAAGTTCAGCAAGTTGAGGAAATCCAGCAATGCAGCAGCAGGATGCCACAACGGCAGGCAAATACCAGGAAGGGTAGAGACAGAGATTGTGGTCAGAGACAGAAAGCTGAAGTGTTTACCAGGAAAACGATAAAGCAGGTTAGTCAGAGGCAGGCAGGTTTGGCAATGGGCACTGTGGCCAAAGAAAACCGCTGGAGAGTCTTGCATGGAGGCTAAGAACAATCTGGCAGTGAAGCTGTGAACCAGAGAGGCTTAAATAGTGGCTTGACGCTGATGAGGAGCGCCTCAGTACATAGGTGAACAGAGTTGGCTGATGAGGTGGGAGTGGCCAACAGGGAGAGTGAGCAGAGGTGAGGAGAGTGGAAAATTACTGGCAGAACAGCAGAGGAATGGATTGTGACATTTACTGTATGCCGACACTAGCTCTGATTAACCCTGCTGATTGTCTCAAACACAAGTTAATTAACTTTTGCCACAGCTGTCAGTGTTGATCTATGGTGTAGAAAATAATATAAAGAAAGAAATAGCATTGAATGAGAAGGTGTGTCTAAAATCTTTGACTGGTACTGTATCCATCATCTCTCCCTCCATCTCTTCATGTAAATGTTATCTGCTGTAGTTGTAATATGTTGATAAAGTCTTTGATTTCTCTGCAGGTTGATTTCCAGACTAAACATTTACCTGGAAGTAAATCTCATGGTTGATTCAGGGAATATTCAGCAGGAATTTAAAAGGCTAAATAATAAAACATGAGGCCGACCGACAGTGAGCTGTCGCTCGGTTAAAAACTCCCTCTTCTTTTTCCTCCTTTTCAGCAATGAAACTCCCACCAGCTGCATGAGCGGCTGCTGATCGCCGCCATAACTCACGCCCAGCTGGAGTAGAGGAGGACAAACTGCACCCGTGAGGAAACACAATGAATAACTTTGTTAAAACAGCGAGAGCTTCTGCAGATTCAAACCAGGAACAGACTGGTACTGCTCAAGTCACATAATACATTTCCGAAAAATGTCAGTAGCTGCCAGTGATTGTGATTTTCCTGTTCATGACAACTGTACTGAGGGTGAATTTTTATGCAGAATTAAGAGTGTGGCCACTTTGATTGACATGCAGGTGCTTGTTTGAGTAACTAGGCTTCATTCAGTTTATAGAGACTGACTCTTTCTGTAGCCAGCCTTTGAGGAACTGCAGTTTTTAGCATTGACTTCACTTCACAGCCACGGAGGTTGCTGTTTGGCTGTGGCAGGAAGTACATCCATGTTTTGAACTGGACTGACCTCTGAATTTACCACAAACAATCTTTTGTCACAATTGTGTTAAAAATGTTCAAGCTCTGTCAGACATAATTATTTTTGGATGATGAAAACACAAGTTTACACTCATGAATGTTTCTTTTGGTCATGACCAAACTTTAGACAATGAACTGAACTTGACCGCAGAAACATTTCCACTCATGTCAGAATTATAGTGTGAACTGTGAAAGAAACCTGAAGGCTTGAGGTGAAAAACAGTTAAAAACAAAGACGGAGGGAGATTTTATCAGCAGGACTGTGATTTGCAGCGTCAGTAAGCAAATTAGAAACACCTGTGTGCATCTGAAGTCTTTCACCTTCAGCATTGAGCGTCGCCTTTAGCAAGATTTGAGCTCATGACTTCTGGATCTAAAAAAAGAACAGACACAGCAAGAACTTAAACCACTCAACTATTCAAACACCATTATCTAATATCCTATAGCACACCTCTGCAGAGGAACATATAAGTGTTCAAGAAAGAAACTTCAACACAAAAACTGTAAGATACTAAAATATTAGTGGAATTTCTGCGATAAATCAAAGTCTTATAGTCGTGAATTTGCTCTCAGCATCATCTGCACGCTGAAAGTTGCAATTTCAGGAATGCAGGACTGAAATTTTAAAGCGACGTGCTGACATTTTTAGCCTTTTTTTTTTCATTTTATCTTTTACCCTGGCAGTTAAGAATTCGAGGTCAAAGCATGATAGGGAAGAAGTCTTCGTACTTGCGCTGGCATTTTAATGTTCATTCCACATAGTCTCACTTGGCTGGGCTGTTTTTAGAGCTGCTGAACCACAAACTGTGGAGGTTTTTTCCCTTCGATAATGTGGCGGAGAGTTTGAAAGCGGCGTGAAGATAAATCATTCTGTCTTAATAAAAACCCCAGACTAATCCACCAGCGGGGTGGGATCCACCATTTCTGCTCCTTCTATGGAAACTAGTTTCTGCTGCAGCGCTCTGCAGGGAGGTCAAAGGTCAAAGCAGAAAATCAGAGAGAGACTCTGACCCAACATCCACACCTGAGGGATTTATGTTACTACGTGTTCCCTGATGCCTGTTTAGGGCTGTGGTTTACTTTTATGGTGTCTGTAGATACAAAAGTCTTATCCTAAGGTAACAAAAAAAGTTACATATTTTCAGGTGGCAGTCACAGTTTTGAGTAGTATAGTCTGTAAATAGAGCACCCTAAGTATGATATCTATGTCTTATATAGAGGGCAGCATATAACGGCTAACTGTTGCCAACCATTATCTAGTTAGCTCAGTTAACCATGCAGTTAGCAGTCCTATTACATTAGCTGACTCTATCTTAACTGGAAGTTCAAAGCAGAACCAGCGGGTGTTCCTGTTTACAGTGTCAGCACAGGAGCTTTGGACAACCAAAAGGGGGTTTTCAGGACCAGGTCAAGGAGGGACCAAGCCAGATCGGCACTGAACACAGTCTCAGCGACCAATGGAGGCAGATTTGTCAGATTTATAGCAGAACCAGGAGGAGACGAGCGGTACAATTGCATTTTTCTGTTTAATAAGGTCTGAAGGATTTGACTAAAACATGCTGACAGTAAAGCTTTAAACGTCAACAGCTTAATCCAAGTGATATCTTCTTCTCTGCCTCAGATTGAATCCACTCTCATGCTAATAGCAGCAGGTTATCTTAGTTTAACCTGAATCTGGCTGAAGATCCACCAAAGCTCACAGATTTGTTTCATCTGAACATAAACTAGGACTATTTCCTGGCTCTGATGCAGAGATTCAAAGAAGTCACAAATTAACAATATGACCACTGAACCAACAATAATAATTAACAAATTACCATATTTCAACTTTTTAAAATACATGGTTCAGATGTGGATTAACTAATCCAGACTAACATGCTGCTATCAGGCTAAAATAATCCTCCGGCTAATCTCTTTGACAGCAGTTTTAAAGATTTATTTGTTTATTCTTGAACAACAGTGTGGCCCTTTTTTGTTCTCTATAATGTTTTCACTGTTTCTCTGATATAAAAAAATGAAATCGGATCAAATTCAGCCACTAAGGAATCCTGACTTGTGTTGATCAAAACCTAATCTGGATAACTCAGTCATCAATGAGGTCCAGATATTTGATATATCTGTCTGTGTTCCTGCAGAAAATAATAATTTATAATCCCCTGCTTGTTGTTTCCACGATGGTCAGTATTTTCTGCTGTATTTTTGTTCAATTGAATCAAGTTGAAATGTCTCGGCTCATTTCCAGTTTTCTGCTGTGACGCCAAATGTCATTTATCAAAAAGGGATCTGCGGACATCTGGAGAATCGGAGAAGCAGCTCATCGAGGAAAAAACATCCTTCATACAATGACACATGAAATACTCTGCTGTGATTGATCGGAGAGCTCCACGGACTGATGACTGAGCAGTCTCTGGGGTTAAATATAGAAATCTGAAGTTTCGTAACAGAATCGAAAATGTATGGAGGATGATTTCTGCCAAGACAAAAAAACAACAACTTTGCATTATGTAAATACAAATTATGAGATGGACATATGACAAAATCTGGACGAGTTTGTCTCAGTTTAGTTTTAGTATCCTAATATTAACTTAATAACCAAAGAAGTTCTTTATCCTAAAGAGTATGGAGGATCTGTAAAACATAAACAGATACAAAATGCAATTTCCAAATATTTTTCTAACTGTATTTAACTGAACAGAGAACAAAAACAAGATGCTTGAGGCCTCAGGTCCAAATGTGGTTCATGATCAGGTGACCTGCTGATCATTATCTAACTCATTGAAGTTTAATTGACACTGGGATGTATTTTTACTTTTATACCGATCAGTAGATGGTCAATAATGTTCTGCTTTCACATCCTAATATATCTTAAATGTGTTCGACATTTTGTCCGTGTGTGTTTGGTTGGTTTATGCTCATGGATCATTCCAACATTTGTGTGATTGCATGATGGGAGAAGTTGCAGTTGTAATATGTAACCAAAGCATTTACAACTAAAATGAAGGTGCAGCTTTTAAAGGCAGTAAAATATCTGACTTATCTGACATAGAGGTCTGATGTTAATACTTGTACCAAGTGTTATTAAGTTGAGTAAATGAGGCAGTTGATTCGGAAGAAATATGAGTAATGGACATTTTAATGTTTATTGACCGTCTTTAATTGCAAGTAAAAACATCCAAAGTGTGAGTTGTGTAATCAGGCGGCGATGAAGAAACTCAACAGAGAAGAAACAGAAGTGAAACAAGTCAGTGAACATGGCAATCAGATTAAAGTAGTTGCTCACTGAACACTAAAATAAGGTGGAGCATTAAATAAATAAGACATAAGCTACAAGAATTATGAATAAAATAAATGGGAATTTTTGATTAACACTTTTAAGAGGTCATTTGTCTGAATTTGCTTTGATGAAACATTACATGATGTGAAAGTTTTACTTCAACATAATTATTGACACATTTCACCCCTGCGTGACTCCTTATTATAGACCAATTACCCACAAGCCAAGAGACCACTTTGGAAAGTCATATTTTTAAAATCAGTTTATTTTAGATACAGAGTGATTATTCACAAGGGATCCTGAAATATATCTATATATTGTAATTGGAGACACGGCCTTGCTTTAAAGACTCACCTCACTCTCCCAGACTATAACATGCAGTGATTAAACCTCAAATAAAATAAAGACCTTTTCATATCCGAGTAACTTCTTGTTCAGTACTGTTAGTATGCATTTAACTCCCTCTGATGGCTTCACGAAGAAAGTTTGTGTCTCTTTCTTTCCTTGCTGTAGTTCACAGTTTATCCTTGTTACTTCACTGACTGATGATGGTGGTGGTGACCTGATCAAGTTTTTCCTCTTTTTTACTTTTACTTGTGTGTTTTTCTTGTTAGTTTAAGCTTGTTTCATAGATTTAAAGCAACATTCTGTAATGGTGAGAACGTTCACGTGTCAGTGTCAGGAGGTCAAACATGTTTTAGCCCAATAACGACAATCTAATTTAATACAGTGTTCCTGTAGAGACTGCAGTGACAGCCAGCCTGTTGTAACTATTAACATCTGGTGTCACCTACAGGCACTAAACAGTACTGCTGCAGTTTTTATTTAGTCTCAGTTATGACTAAAAATGAATCATTTAACAATGAACAAATGAGCAAATACATAAAGGCTAAAATATATACACAGATAAATACATTATGTCTAATTAATAAATTAATCAAAAGCTGAAGTGAATTTATGAATAGATATATTAAATATCACATAAATATCACAAATATGTATTCACGACACTCAAATTGATACAGAAATCATTTATTTCTGCATTTCTTTTGTTGTAGAAGTTCAAACTATATTTAGAGAATTATATATTCCCATATTTATATTTTTATTTTGTAATTGTGTTTGACTATGTAAGATACAGTGGTGTCTACAGTGTTACATTTTTGGTGATTAATCATAAAATGACAAAGTTTTGTACTCATATATTTGTTCATATCTTTTTGCTGTCATGTATATATGAAAACAGCACCACAGACCTATTGTGAGTAGGTATTGCACCTGATCTCAAGTTTTAGTAATAATATTGTTGGATTTTGGATGTTTCCTTTTCATTTATTTCACTTCACCTGCAGCACAGTCGTCATTTTTAATATTACTATTATTAGTTCTAATTACTAATGTCAATAAAATCATCCGATTCAGCTGCGATCAAACATCTTTTTCTTGAAACTAACATCTAGAGCAGCTGCAGATAAACAGATAAACTGATAATAAGAAGTGTTTCACACTCTGAATCTTCAGATACCATCAGCTTCCTGATGAAGCACAAAACCAGCATGTGTGGTTTTGTCTTTATGCTTGTGACACCCAGTCGACTCAATCGCTCAACTGTCTGCAATGTCATGAAACCTCCTTTTAATGGTGCCACATATCTAATTAAAACAGAACTTAACGTAACATCAGTGGGCCAAAAAAACACAAACCAAAAACGTTTTGACGTCTACATGTACTTTGACTTTTTAGTTTGTTCTATCTGCTAACATAGAGGGGGCAAAGGTTATGCCCACCAGGGGGCGATCAAGATGTTTCGGCTCCACTGTCCCGTCATCCATCTTTACCAACAGGTTAAAAATAAAAAGACGAGAGAAAACATCAATCTGACAGCTGAGATCAAACTATTTAGATTTTAGCTGCTGACACAAACAATGCTGAAATAACTACTTCATGATGACAAGCAACTTTTGAAATGGTTGTTTTCTGAATTGAGTTTACATTCATCAGGGATATGCTAACTTAGTTCATGGTCAAGTAAACTGGATGTAACAGACATGTTTCCAGCACTTACAATATAGTGCAACTTCCTGTCTTACTTACTGTCTGTATAAATATGAAGTCATTTCATAGAGCTCTATGTCTGCACAGAGACTGAAAATAAATTGACCATGCATGAATTATCTGTAACCGCATTTCCTCTTCAGGGTCACAGTGAGGCTGGAGCCTGACTGTGGGCAAGAGGGGTGGTAAACCCTGGACAAGTTGACAGTTTACCACAGAGCACAGAGACAAACACACACATTCACACCTATGGGCAATTTAGGGTCACTAATTAACCTGTTAACTGCATGTCATTGGACTGGCGGAGGAAGAACCCGGTGAGAAACCATGCAGAGACTGTGAGACCATGAACACAGAAAGGCCAAAGCCGAGGTTCAAACCATGTACTAGGTCAGTGTTTTTCAATCCTGGTCCTCGGGGACCACTGCCCTGCATGTTTTAGATGTTTCTGCTTTAACACACCTGATTCAAATGAGTGGCTTGTTATCAGGCCACTGCAGTGTTCGATGACGAGTTGATCATTTGAATCAGGTGTGGTGGATCCAGATCAGATCAGAATCTGGTGTTTATTCCTCCAGAAGCTCTGGTTCTGCCTCAGGGTCTCTCCTCTTCAGCTCCCCCAGCCTCAGCAGCTGTCTGTGGGCTAGCAGTAGCTCTTTCCTTCTTCTTTACCCAGTTAACCATTTCTTTGCCCTTGTGTTGGACTGAGGACAGACTGAATGCTGCAGTGACTCACAAGCTAGACGGCAACACAAAACATAGATGTCTATGACATATTGTCCCTCTTCACCTTCTGTCTATAATATATATATTTTTTTTCAAGTTTCATGAAATATATGTGTAAATTTTGTAACTGTTGCTCATTAAGATTATTTAAAATATTTTCTTTGTAAATAATTTGAAAATATTTGCTACCATTTCATAAATTTTATCAGTCAATGGGGGTCCAAGCTGCAGATATTTTTTTTACAGTGTGGAGATCAGCTGTCAGCTTTTTTCTGAAGTGAAACTCAAGAGTCCAACAGATGCAGGAAGCAGCCGATAATAAATGTAGCACAGGAAGTCATGTGCTGACCACGCTGTGAAAATCATCTGCCCCACTTGAGTACACTGACATGTTGTAGACAATAGAAAGAAAACAGAAACATCAGATATGGAGTCTTGATTCCTGACAGGGAAATACTAATTAATAAAAAACTACAGATAATTCTATGATGAAATATTTATGACAAATAGCTTTTACCTGGTAGATCTTATTGTATTTTATCACTTGGGCTCACTGTTATTAAGTCCCTCATTGGTCATAATTATGAGAATCTCATATGTTTGATACAAAATAACTCAATATTTAATAATGTATCTTATTATCATTTTGATTTTGTGTCTTAATTATTGGAAGAGTAATTAGATAAAACTCAGTTGGGGCAGCTGTTTGCTAAGTTGTTAAAATATGAGGTGCCTGGAGAGGCATTCAAAGATGGTTACTAGGGTTTTCAATGTGGTTGCTACAGGTGTTACTAAATGGTGGTTCAGGTTTTCATGCTGGTGGCTGAAAACTGCCCCAGTATGTGCTGGAGGTCACGACCTGATTAAGTCAACAGCACTATGTCATCTGCAAAGAACAGAGATGTAATTCTGAGGTCACTCCCTCCGCCATTGGAGGATGTGGAGGCGTGTCATTTTTAAGTTGTTATAAGATATCAGTAGCTTGCTGGAGCATTCAAAGATGGTTGCTAAGGTTCTCAGTGTGGTTACTAATCCGTTACTAAATAATAATAATAACAACAACAACATTAACAATAGTAATAATAATGGTTTGTCTTTGACAAAAATGGCTCAAACAGTTCAAATAACCAAATTTGATCCATAGTTTCAAGGACTGTTTCTTGCTGGTGTTCTCTGGTAAGGGATTACTGATTAGGTAGCCTTTTGTTAGGTAGTTAGTGTATTAGGTGGTTGCTATGGTGATACTAATCTAATACCTACTTTGTTAATATGATTATGAGTCCCACTTTCTGGCATAATATCTATTAACTTAAATTTTATGAGGTACAAAATCATAATTTGATCTCCAGGCCAAACAGTTTATACTTGATTTGAATAAAAAATGTAACTTTTTTTTTTCTTGTGTGTGGTTCATTTTTTACAGTGAGCAGTGCAGCTGTGATGACTCGCGGCACTTCAGTAGCTGTCTATTTCAATGTGGTGTTTGCGATGACAGTTTGTCAGTGTGGTTTGGTGTCATCATGAAGATCGTTCTGCTCATCGCTCTTCTCACAGGTAATCTGCTCTCTACTCTTCAAACAATTATTTATCTTGTTTTATATTGTCAATTCTTAATTTAAAAGTAGTAAACTTTTTTCAGGTTTTCAGAAAACTTCAAACTTCTCATTTTTATTTTCTTTACTTTGTCTTTCTTTGCATTTGTCTCCTGTGAGCTGTAAAACACTCGGCTGTAAAAGTCATTTGTTGTGGTCAACAAGTGTTAGATTCAGCAGTGACCAAAGTCTCACGTTACATTAACAGATAAGAAGTGCTGCTAGTCCCCAAAACCAAAATGCTGATTTTGTTATTATCATGTCGTCAGTTTTTGTCACCCGTTGTGGGCACATTTGAAAACAGACACAGCAGGGCAAAATCAGTATAACAGCTAAAAGAAAGTATAAAATTACAGACAGGAGGACACACCCATCTGAGATCTGTTCAATAAACAAGCTGAATTTAGATTTTAGCTGCTGACACAAGCTGAGAAGTAGCTGCTGATCAGAGGAGTTAAATTCACTGTCTGTTTTTTTGTATTTACAGTCGGTGAATGTGGTGGAAGCCCTGTTGTTGGTTATGAAGGTCAAAACGTCACTCTGTCATGTAAATATGACATCAAGTATCACAAACCGCAGTCAATCTGTTGGGGTCGAGGAGATATTCCAAACAGGGGCTGTAACAACCAGCTCATCTCCACAGACGGATACAAAGTGGAAGAAAGAGTTTCTAGCAGGTATCAGTTAGTGGGACGACTGGATGACGGTGATGTTTCTCTGACGATACTGAACCTAACAGACTCAGATGCTGGACGGTATGGATGCAGAGTGCACGTATATGGATTGTTCAATGATGAAAAACATCACATTGATCTGAACATCAAAGGAGGTGAGAAATTATTTTTATCTGTTTGCACAAATGCTTTTTATTAATAGACTGGTAGAATATCAGCAGTGAGATCTACAACAGAGACAGGAAACATACTGATGAGTCCTAAAGCAGTTTAGCTGTAAGGGTGATGCTTAAGGGTTATGGTTAGCTTGGCTAGTCCAGCTCCACCTTAAATGCCAAACATACCCCAAGACAACGGGGAATACAGAACTGAGGTGGTTTTTCTTTAGCACCCCAAAACTGAGTCATCCTCCCATTAAATATGACCAGACTGATGTACAGTAGGTGGATGTGCTCGGCCTGCAAGATCTGCTGCTGATGATGTAACATCCGTACATCAACTACTAGCCACTAGCAATGTGTTACAACAACGAGGCACACCACGACCGAACACAGCCTCTGAGACTGGCCAGAAATACACCACAGCACAGTACAATGTGTTGCTAAAGTAACTTAGTTAACCACTGTAATAGAAATGCAATGCCTTTGTTTCATTCACTAGAGATGCACAACCTCCCTCGTCTTAACATAAGAAACCAGCTCCTTTTGTCTTTGTAAATTGTGATGCCTAGACTCAACTTTGCACCTAAATACAAGATCCTGAAGGATACTTCAGGTGTAAAACATAGCAACGGGGGGCCTGCGCCAATACTTGCAACAGACAGAAGGGGCCTTCTTGAAGGGGCATCTCCTTGGGCAGACAAAGGGATGTGAAAGGAGTCGCCCCTCAGGTATAAATATCTAGGTGTCCCCATATTTGGGGTCTTTTCTCCATCTTTCACCGCTCGCATGTTGAACTGACCTTTTCTCTGCAAAGAAAATAAAAGCCTTGTCGGCCGGCAGAAGTCTCTATTTCATTCTTCACCAGCAGGAGAAAATGTCCACAACACCACTAACTGCTGCTAACTGCAGTTGAATTACTTAGCCATGCAGCAATCTGACTCAGCTAACATCAGCCTTATTCCAGCCATGTTCAATGGAGGGCTGGTCATCCTGGGTCTGTTGCTCTCTAACGTCAAACACAGTTGGCTACTTTAGCAACAAATAAAGCTATCTGTCCAAAACAGAGCAGGTTGAGGACACCAGAGGGAGTATGATCCAGTTTCAGCCAAAAACAGTTATAAAAGTTATATATTATAAAAGTCCTTTGTGCAATAGTCAGATCTTGGTTACCACTTGCAGATTAATCTTTAACTTGGTTCATGTTTCCTTCACTCTGAATGATCTTCACCACCATCAGAATAATACATTTGGAAACAGACCAGTCAGGGCACTTGTTGAGTCTATGTGGTTTCTCTGCAGCCACTGTAGCCTCACCATGGAGATAAGACTTGCAAAGGCGTTGTCTCAATACCATAACACAATAATTATGACCATAAATGAAACTATAAATTACACACGAAAAGTGCAGCTGAGGAATGTAATGAAGTACATTTACTTACTGCTACTAATGTTACTTTTGACTTCTGCTTCAGCACATTTCAAAGGGAAATATTGTTTTTACTACATTTATTTAACGGCTTTAATATTGAAAAAATAATCACAGAGTCAGATGCTGTTAGATGATTTGACAAACATTATGTCTGAAGCACACAGTGTTAAATCTTTTAATGTCACATGAATTATCTGCTTCAGCTTCATCGACCACCACATCAACAACACTGGACAGACGGACATCCACAGAGGAGACAACACACAATTACACAACAGGTACAATCAGACAGTGAGTAACACTGTCGGTGTCAGTTTACGTGAACTTTTGAATCCAGACTACACATCATGTGTCTTTATAACTCGTTATCATGACATCATACTGCTTACATGGCTGTACTAAAAACACTTTCATTTCCTGTTCCTTCAGGTCAGCTGACCTCCACAGAGACCATTATAACTTCCTCAACCAACAGCGAGCATACAGACAAGGTGAGAGAAATGAAAAAGAGAAAAGTGTGAAAGAAAAAGGTGTGAAAAGGTTTATGTGAAAAGAAACCCAGTCTCTGATGAAACTTACCAAGTGGGAGCTAGTTAGTCTTACTTGCTAGCCTAACTTACTTTGGCCCTCTCTAGACAGTAACCCTTGATTTGCAAGAACCCAACCAATAGTTACTTCTGCTTGAAAATATTCTTGCGCAGTCACACAGAGATAAAAAGGGCTGAATTTGCTATTCTAGTTACAGATTGTACCAAAGCTTTTAGAAAGTCAAGTGATGTTGTATAAATAGTGACCACATACAGTTTTGGTGGATGAAGGTTAAGGTGTCGAGTCTATTTGGTTAGGTTTTGACACCAAGTCTATTTGGTTAGTTCAATTCTGGACAAATTTAATGGCAACTCATTTAGTTTACAAATACTACAAAGAGTACTGATGGTACATTTTGGCTAACCACTCTGATTTGCGTGCATGTTTTTGTGTTTTACATAAGCAGGAGTCGACCAGCGTGGCTGTGGTTCTTGTGGGAGCTTTGTTCGGATTGATAGCTTTGACCACAGCAGTTGGAGTCGTCATCATGGGTAAGTCAACAGTCAGTGTTCCCATGGCTGTCCTCACTTCTTCACACCCACAACTAGTTTAACACAGTTTTATAGCTGACTCAAAAAACGTCACATTTTAACTAAGAGAGGAACAAGTGGTCAATAGGCCATGTGGCATGTTGCCAGAAGAAAACTTGACTGTGCTGGTGTTTACATGTGTTACATGTATTGCACACACGTGAACTAACCAGTAGTCCTGGACTCACTCCTTCTGTTGCCTTTAACACACAATAGTCTGTGGGCTTATGGATAATGAGAACTGATATCAATGTAGGATATCAGACTGATCTAAACATATGATGTGAAACATGGCTAGAACAGAAACTGGAAGTTGGGGTTTCTTTTCTATTCTCTATTATGAGGTTCCCGGATGTGCTGAGGCAATAACCATGAACCACAGCATCTCCAGTCCACGTTCGACTAGAAACATTTGTTGGATGCCTTTCCTCATCTGTGTCTCTGTTCACTTACTTTATCTCGATAGTGTCTGCAGTAATAAAGACATAAAAACTTGGGTCTTCATTTTCAAGTTTTACACCTTTTTACCAGAACATTCAAAGTCTGAAAGGGTGTGTCTTGAATCAGAAATTAAATGAAGTCAGTTCTTGATAACTTATGTGACTCTTCCGTTAAAGTGAACTTCCTTCCATTATTTTTTTTGTTTTTGTGTCTCTGCAGGCAGAAGATGGAGGCAACTCAACAAAATGTAAGTTTTCAAATGTGACTTATTCCCTTAGACTGGGAAACATTGAACTTTTTCTTTTCGTGCGTCAAAAGACTTTTTCCGAATTGCATCTCCAAATAAATTCCCTTGTCAGCTTTTATCGCCTCACAGCAGAGCAGTTTAGAGACAATCATGCAGTATAGGAGGTTGTGGTTAATAAAATGTCATTGGAACAAACTGCAGACTTGCATGACTTCATGAGTTGACAGCTTTATGTAGGGGTGGAGAATCTCTCAGGGGCGCATCACTGAATTATCGTCATGTTCATCACACCATCATTTTCACACGTTCACACATTTTCTTTATGTGAAGCTGCGTTGTGTTCAAACTGAAACTCCATAGTAATAGAGAACATCAAAAACCTCAAACCACCTGTCATATTTATGTTAAACAGAAGCAGAGGGCCAGAGTCAGAACAGAAACTCCATTAATTTAAAGTTCTCCTGTGTTTGCCAGAAATAAAACCTCACTGTGTTGTGACAAAGCAGCCAAATTCAACTTGACATGTCACTTCATTGTCATTTTTCTAGGTTTTGTTAAAGCCTAGTTGTTGTTTTGTTGTTGCAAACATTGGATAATATATACGACTAAGTAATAAATAAATTCAAGTGGTCCTCTCTTGGCACATACAAAATCCAAACACTAGTAATACACACACAAAGATAGTTTGAAGATCACTTTAAAGCACCCTGCTGGTTAACCTATATGAAGAACCAGTAGTTAGCCTAGCCCCAGAGCTACCATTAACCACCTAGTGAAAGATTAGCATTGTGGATAAATATATTAGCTGCATCCTCACAGTTAGATTGCTAAATTAAAATGGCAGTGGCTAAATTCAAAGGCTGCTCAGCAGGGTTAGCTTCTTGCATTTAGCAGATAACCTACACAATTACAGTTTTCTTAAGTGTTAGCATTATGTAGCAAAGTCTGACTGAGGCTAAAAACAAAAACTACATAGCAGTTTGTGTGGTGTTGATAGCTAACACTTTTAGTTTTAAAGCTGTAAGAGTTCAAGCAGCTATTTAAAGCAGCTAGTTTGTCCCTTTATTTTCAGTTAACCAGATGACTTAAGATCAGTATTGTGCTTTGTGGTTCAAATTGGTACTAAATATAGGCCTAGCACTATTGGCAGTACCCACGCAAAGATGATATCCATCTTTTTAATCAACTCAAGAAAAGAGAATCTAAGTTTCTCAGAAACATTGAAACAGAAGAGAGGAAGCCCGTGGTTTCTTTAGAGTCAGCGTCTGATTTCCTTTCTGACTAATGTAACATTCAAAGAGCTTGCTGATGTCGGCTGTATGATGCATCTGAAACTGCTTAACCTCGACCACAATGTAATCATGACAAGCATGACTGATTTCATTCATTTTCATTTTTCCAGAAAACACCCTAGAGAACCAACAAGAAAAAATAAAGAAAAAAGTCTAATGGAATGCTGAATAAAAATATACTGTCTTTATATTCCAGCCCTACACATCAGCATCAAGTCAACAGTTCAGTCCAGTTCAATTCGGTTCAGCTCCAAAGTCGAGGATTGGCGGAGGAAAACATCTACCAAATAGACGGAGGCAGTGATGTAGCCGGCAATGGTGGCGAATACGAGTACTGCCCCTAAATCCTGGGTTTGAACTCATCACCTCGTTTTAGGAGGCATTCAGGCCTCCTGCAATCCCCCAAATTGCCAACAGGATGACTTTTTAAAGGAGGCGCAGTGTGGAGGATATGAAACTTATCTGGGTGAATCCTCTTGATGGTTGTATAGAGTTCGTTGGGTTGTTTCTGCATTCCAGTCAAGGTCAAAATTTCACATTGGAAACTTTCAAGCTCCAAGCTCTTCAGGTCCATGAAACTGATTCCATTATACATTTTATTGTATATCTTTTATATTTGAAACATATCTGAATATTTCATTCTAGTGTAAATACTGTATCAGAAATACACCCTACCCATCCCTTACTGACTGAAATGTACAAGAGAAGTGTGTGATAGCTGCTTCTTCGTAAAGTTGGGGTACATGAATTGAATGAAGTGGCCTTCTTCTAGTAGGAGGTCAGTCATTTTCATAGGCTGTGCTCTGCTATAAGTCTGACATTGGCCGACTATTTACATTAAAAAACTCCCGCTCTGTTCCAACACTAGTTTGAAAAGTCACTATCATTGGAGCCTCGGTTTTCCAAGAGTGCTGCGGAAGATGATTGTGATTGGTTTAAACCAGTGTTTCTCAAACTTTTTCAGACCAAGGACCACTTTGTCAAAAAAAAAAAATTCAGGGACCACCTTACCCCCTGCTGCCCCCCCCCCCCCCCCCCCCCCCCCCCCAACCCCACCGCCCGACAAAGGAGGGGGGGAAAAAGCAAAAAATGTTTTGAACCTTTTATTGTACAAATTTTACATCCAAAATGTGAAAGTGAAAAAAAGTGTGAAAAATATATTTACATCTGGGGGCTAACAATGGTTTGGAATTTTTTTTTTTTTAATTATTATTATATATTTGATTTTGATTGATTTTCTTTTATTTATTTGAAATGTCCCACTCCGATGAATTTAAGTAGGCTATTAACTAAATTTGCACACATTCAAAATTGCAAGTAACATGACTGTTATGAAGAATAAACAAATCTTAATTGTCTCTGGTGAAAAGCAGCCTTAACAAAATCTAACAAAACACTGGTAATTCAGACTGCATCTGGTCGTTTGACCATGAACTAATTTCCTCTCTCTTAATGGGAGGAATGGTGCTGATGCATATTTTGCATCACTGACTGTATGTCTGGTTCTAAACTGGACAGTCGTAATCTCATACTGGGGGCCACATTGATCTGATCTGGAGCTGGGCCTACCTCTTGTTGCAGGCAGTGTTGTGATTGGGACTCGTTGCTAGCATCTCCCGACTCCTTTCTTTGCATGTCGGTATCATCATTTGCCTTTCTTTTAACTGACCCCGTCTTCAGCCACCTATCCATCATTGTTTCCCATCCTCTCCGTGCCTTGTTTTAGTTAAAGTTCACAGCTTTTGCTGCTCTTTTCCTTGCTTTCTTTTCCTTACTTACTGACGTGACAGCGGAATGATTTTGTCTATAGGAGACGCCGTGGTTGCTTAGGCAACAATTTGGGCACTGCTAATTCAGATTTATCTTCATACAGTGGTCCCTCGTTTATCGCGGGGATACGTTCTAAAAATAACCCGCAATAAATGAAATCCGCGAAGTAAGTTTTACAATTATTATACATGTTTTAAGACCGCAAAACCCCTAACCACACACTTTTATACACCTTTTTACACGCATTTTGTACAGTACTCCCTTAAACAGGACGCAGAACAACAATGCAATGTGCATTCATACTGTACAGTACGCTGTAAAAAAAAGCATGCAAAATTACACTGAAAAAAATCCGCGAAACAGCGAGTCCGCGAAAAGTGAACCGCGATATAGCGAGGGACAACTGTATATCCATTATACATATTTAAAAAAAATATTTGTCTGCATTTTTGTTCAGAGAACAAATTCGCTTTACACTTCAAATAATGTTAGGTAGGACTCCACAAACTTGTGTGGGAAATTCGAATATTTTAAGAGATCCCCTCACGGACCACTTGAGGTCGCTCGCGGACCACACTTTGAGTAACACTGGTTTAAACCAACCAGAGGATTTTTATTTTTTCAGCCTCAGTACAGTTGTCATGAACGGGGAAATTAGCTATAGAGACCAAAACTGTTGTGTACCAGGATGTAAACAATTATCATAAGTGCTTATGGAGATTGACTCACTTCTGTAGCCAGCCTCAAGTGGCTGTTTGAGGAACTGCCTTGTAGCTGGTGTAAATGGAAAGGGAATTTAGGATTACAGTTTTTCTCAATTGCTAAAACACAATTTCTGAAACCTTGCTCCATTTTCTTAAACATTAAACACAAACCTCATCTTCAGGCACTATTTACAAACATTTACCTGTGCTCAAAACCAAACACTGCTCTCAATCATAAAACAAAGCGATAAAATGATATGATATGTCAAGCAGTCAGTAAACAATACACCAAAAATAGGAAAACACATTGTTCAAAACATATAGTTTCTGTTTTTTTTTTGTTAAACTGTTTTTGTTTATTTCTTAAAATTACCATTTTTACAACAGCGTCCCAACTTTTTGGAATCAGGGTTGTGAAATAAAAGTACCTTTGTTGTTGTGGACAGCAGGAAGTGTGAGGACCACTTTTCGTAAAATAAGATGAAATCTGGTCAGACAGGTCAGGTAGGGTTGGGCACGGCAGACCTCTCAGTCAGACACACGCACAGAGGGAATCACACCGAACGCGGAACGGAACAGAACGGTACTTTGCCCGGCATCAACTCACATCCTGGACATACCCAGACCCCGCGATAAACGTGTATAAAAAAAAACAACAACAACAAACAGCTGACGTTGCTTCTCCGACGTGGAGGAGATATAAAAAGCATCTGTGTGTCATAAATGATTGGTGTTGTTCCACTTCAACAATTAGTCTCTGTGTTGAGACCCTTTGATCGATCTTGATCCCCTGGTGCCACAGGTCCTGACGTAACGTTGATGTGAAGTTGTAAAAAGCTACATGAACTGAGTATTGTGTTTTATTTTTGAAAGGGGGCGGAAGTTTATTACGTGATTCAAGGCCCGGTTTTCTGTCTGGTCGCAGTGCTCTGTTGAAATTTACGAGGTCTGCCGCGGCTCGCGGAAGAACAGGTCTCTGCACATTTCTGACAAGGAATATAATGCTTTTTAAGACCCTTTAAGCCTTTGAGAATAAAAAATAAGACCCATTCACGCGAAGATATTACCGGAGATATGAAAGGCACAGCTGGCCTTGCACTTGCGTTAGTGCCTGTAGTGGCGAACATCGCAGGGGGACTGTTGATTCCTGACTAGCAGCATAGCGTGTGGTGCTTTCCCCTTTCATGTGAGCGTC
>NC_040032.1:18207010-18212295 GCF_000972845.2 Larimichthys crocea
AGAGTGCAGACGGGGGGGGGGGGGGGAGGCAGAATCTTGCCACATCCAATTATGGGCGTCGACGTCGGAAAGTACGGATTTTCAGCGCCACAATTGTGGCGGTCACTGTATATTAATGTCTATGGGTGGGGACACTAGTAAGGCAAAATAACGGGATCCTCACCAAGTTCCCTCTAGGTTGGGGTCCCATGGCAGCTTGCCTGTGTGCGTGTGCGTGTTGGGAATGCTCTGGGAGCCGGAGACACTAGCAGGGCCATAGTCACCTGCAAAGTGGTCTTGGTTCTAATAGGTAATGTATGAATACACATATACTTAGAAACACAAACATACAAAATTAATATAATCTAAATTGTGGCCACTGAGAATTCTTGATTCTGATTGGTCTGCTTACACAGTATAAACAGACTGCTCTGATGTAGATGTAATCAACTGCACTTTCTATCGCTGTAACTATGAATGGATTAAACTTTAAATAAAGATAGTAACACCAAAGAGCTTGAAGTTTGTTTTAATTGCACACAAATAGATACATTTAATTTCAGTGTGTTTGACATGCTAAAATCTGGATGGAAATCATATACATTTACAATCTTGTCATGGTATGTATTATCTCTTACGTAAAAATGTCCTTTCCCTATAGGAACGTGCAGTTGCATAGGTTTTCCCAAAGGCATTGGCTATCGCCTGGCTTGTAAGTTCCTCATTGGGCCACCATATTACCACTGATGTGTTGAGTTCACGTTTGCAAAAAAATCACCACATTTATTTCCATGTACCATGTTAACAATAACTTCTGATTTTAAAGATCTTTTCCTACTTCCTGTGACAACATTGTAGAATGGTCCTCAGCGAAAAACCTCACAATCTACATAATTTTCTTACAGTTCTTTGATGGAAACTTTGGTGGTTTATTTACAAAAACAAACAAAGGTTTTTTATCTTGTTTCCTTCATTGAGCCCCTGTTGTGGAAATAGTACCAACAGGAAAACTGTTGCTTGGTTTTATTGGCAAATCTACGTCTTTTTTTTCACTGTTCTTTGCTGTGTTTTCAGTTGTGTTCAGCTCAGGGAATTGCTGTCGGAGCTGGGATTGCAGACAAAATTGCTGCTCATTCCAACTGGTGGCCTCTCTTATCTTCGCTTATCTGTTCGGCAACTTTCAGCTACAGCCGGGAGATAGCTATGAGTTTATTTTTACCGAGCTCAAGTGCTGAATATTAGGTTACTGTTTTCTCATCCTTTCTATCTGTGTATGCCAAAAACACACAATCAGTTTAGGTCCTGAAAATGCTCACAGCTCCTCACTATGTAATGTTTTAATGTTTTTTTTAACTTTATTTTAGTGTTATGAAAGAAACTTTTCTAGTCCATCTAGTTCTGTCCATGTCTATGTGGGCTGGTACCTATCAACAGAGCACAAATTGGAGTTCAGCGGTGTGAGGGTGATATATGTATTCAATAAGTACATTTTAATTTCTGTTTAAAATTACCTTAAAAAAAAAATTTTATTGTGAACTTCATATTATTGGCATTTTGGAATTAGGCTTGTCTAGCCATTAATGTCTAACACCTACCAACTCATTGAATTAAAAAGTGCTATGGATATTTTCTGTGAACTGAAATGAAATGACCAAAGACAAGTCTTCTTTGTTTCGATCAAACACCTTGAATGTTGCCTAACACAGACTAGCTGGATGATTAGGAAGTGTATCTATCTTTATTTTTTTATTTTAATAATTCCGGCTCATTAGTTAAAACACAAAACACAACAAACCCACTTGGTCCTGCTGCTGCATCCAGACAATTCCTGTAATTTCTTTCCCCTTGCAGCCTGCCATTTACCCCCCGCCAGAAGTGGATCTTTTGCTGTCCACTCAAAGTGTGTTAGTGCATGTAGTGATACATTCTCACTCTCTTCTCTCTCTCTCTTCTCTCTCTCTCTCTCTCTCTCCTCTCTCTCTCTCCTCTCTTCTCTCTCTCACCACCACCACTACACACACACCACGTGGTTCACCCAGTGGGCCATCAAAAGCTCTGACCTTGTGAAGTTGTGTGTATTCTTCTTGCTATTCTATATTTCTTTTGGGGACCCATGGAGAACTTTGTGAACAAGTGACCTATTTTTGTGTGACTCTTTGGGAAGTTTTCTCTGTTTGTTCAGAGCGTTAGTGGTGGCAGTTACCTTAACATAGCCATCATTCAAACTACGTCAGTTAATCCTGTAATTATGAATGAAAGAACCACTCCAAACGTAGGTAAAGGGGAAACCATCAGTCCCTCATTACTTTGATGGGTCAGTCAGTCAGTCCAGAACATTTCAAACAATCCGAAGTGTTTGTGTTCAAGGTGCCGTCAACCAAAAAACAAACCCCATTCAAAACTCTGATGAAACTGGCTCTCATGGAGGAGAACTTAATTAAAGAAATTAACAATTAACAGCACCTCAGATTAGGCCCAGATAAATACCTCACAATTGTGAATTAGACCCAAATTACTGCAAAGAAACCACTACTGAGGGAGACCATCAACAAGAAGAGAACTGCTTGACTTTGGTCCATTGAGTCCACATTTAATATCTTTGGTTATCATTTTTTGCCCATGTCTTTGGGAAACAGAGCAGGTGAATGGATTGTATCTGCATGTGTGGTTCCCACTGTGAAGCATGATGGAGGTGTCATCAGTGTTACTCTACAGTATAGAAAACAAGAAAAATAACAAGTGAATGAGAAGTTGTGTCCAAACCAGACCGCTACTGTAGGTTGTATCATTCTTAGTTAGTTCATTTAATTTCATTCATTCTTAGTTAATTTAAATTACTTGTATGTATGAAGTAAATACACTGTAGATCTTTCTTTAATGCGTGTGTTTTTGTCTCCCTCTTGTAAGGCTTTTGGCTGGGTATCTTTATAGGCGTTTTCCTTGAGACGGGTTTCTTTCTCATTCTAATTTTCAAATTCAACTGGAAGAAAGTCACACATAAGGTAGGATGCTCTTATCTTTCTTTAATCAACCATTTAGTCCTTTCCAGAAAGTGTTGAGGGCAGGAAGGTAATTGCACTTGTCAAATGTAACTTGCAAATTAGAGGATTCTTTTCAGTAAATTCTGGCATCCCTGAAGTGTTTTCCACATACCATTTGGATTTTGGCAGCATTTTAATCTTTTTGTTCATATTAATTGCAAGTCTGTTTTTGTTTTGCCATGCTTCTGTAATTTCTTTGGAATAGCTTTCTTGTTTCTTTTTTCTTGTCACTCAGCTCATTCACAAAAACAGAAAAACATAATTGTTCATCATCATTTGGATTGTGGGTAAATTTGGAGGTAACTGTATCTGTATTTTGTGTGTCCCATGACCTTCACTTGTATGTGTTTTCAAGGCTCAACTGCGAGCTGGAAAGAAAGTGGTGCTGATACCAAAACGTCCTGTTAGTATAGTACTGAATGAAGAGATGGTGCCTGATATCTCTGACTTCCCTAATACAGTAAGTGCATATGTCCGGTTTGTAATGTGTAGTTAAGTAGGGCGTTTGCCCTTCTTTGTTTTATCATTACTTGAGTTACTCACATGATGATTAACACCAGCATCTTTGCACTCTGAAGGCCCAGTTGGATGGCGAAGAAGCCCCTAAAGGCTACAATCCAGTCAACACGCAGGATCAGGAACTGAAAGTGGCCAAGGGCAACTGCATAAATCGAGGAGGGACTGAGGGGGATGCTGAGCAGAACAAAAATACTCCAAACATCAAATCTGAAGAGCTGCTTTCTATCCGTCAGCTGATTTTGCGTCGGGGACTCACTGTCTTGGTTTCAGCTCTAGTTTTGGCTATAGGTATTGCTTTACACTTTGCTTTCCCTGCTCCAGAGCCCCCTGTGCAGAGCATGGCAAACTTTACCCTCAACTGGGCTAATGACTCCACTCCTACACCACTGGCAGCACTGGACCTGACCACAAACCTATAGAGCTACCACTAACCTGACTGTGAAAAGTGTTGAATTCCTGTCATAAGTTTCATAGCCTACTTGTCTCTTTGTGTAAAGATGAGTCAGTATTTCGCTGCTGAGCAAATCCACAGAAAGCTGAAAGAAATATCAAGGGAGACTGGCAGGAGGAACAAAGGTCTTGTTTGTAAAGCTCATGTTTTAACCTAAGCCTCAGATACTCAACTGGGACTGCAGGACAGATAATTCATTCCTCACTAGACAAGACCACATGGGCAACAAACACATGCTCTTTCACAGATAACTTTTCTATTTTTGTCTTGATTTACATATTGCACCATGACATATATTTTCTTTCTTACTTAACTTTAATGATTGTCTAGAAAGTATATAAGATTGTATAAGATTGACTGTAAATATCTGATGTAAAATGTACATATGTAATACACAGTATAACTATTTCTGCATTGTCTTCATATGTCACTGTCACTCTGCTCTGGTATTCTTCAGGAAAGGGTGATCGATTAAAAAAAGCTAGTTATTTTTTTACTTACAATGTTCATACTACTTTGCAGTGATTATGAATAGATTCCGACTTTTAAGACACAAAAGACGAAGTGCAGAAAACTGGGAAGTGGGATTTGGCTTTGTTTAAAAAATGCTGGAAAGGTAGGTTAGCCATGATGTTTTCAAAAGACCCAGGTTTAGTTATTAAAGGTCATATTAACAGGCCTCATTTAATAGCTGATTCATGATAGAACAATGATTTAGCCACTATGATTTATTAGGGTATGGCTTCTCTTCTTTAATATGGATGAAATGGTGTCGTCACTGCCAGACTTCAATAAATTCTGTCATAAAGGCAGTCAGAGCTGAAGACTGTTTTTTTTTTATATCATTGCAATCATTGCTTTCTCTTACATAACATATACTATCCATGCTAATATGTATTTGTGCATAATTGACACAAAAAAGTACGGCAAAAAGGAATGATGCAAAACCAAAAACACACAAACACATAAAACAAATGCAAGAGAAAAACGCTGCAAGAGAAAAGTGCTGCAATCACAAAAACGGAGCAGAAGCAAAAACATGCAAACCCACAGAACAAATGTGAAAGAAAAATGCTGCAAATACCAAAAACACACAAAACCCCAAAACAACTGCAAGAGAGAAATGGTGCAAATTCAGCGGTGAAAGCTGCCAGTTATGCAGAAATCACGTAATGGAAATGCTACTGCCTGCGAGTCAACTCTGACATCTGTTTTATAAAATAAAAACAAATGCCCAGAACAAAAGCTGTGGCAGGTCAGTGGCAGCGAAGTGCCACTACTAGCTGCTGCTGCCA
>NC_040032.1:18212305-18212734 GCF_000972845.2 Larimichthys crocea
GCTGGAAAGGTAGGTTAGCCATGATGTTTTCAAAAGACCCAGGTTTAGTTATTAAAGGTCATATTAACAGGCCTCATTTAATAGCTGATTCATGATAGAACAATGATTTAGCCACTATAATTTATTAGGGTATGGCTTCTCTTCTTTAATATGGATGTAATGGTGTCGTCACTGCCAGACTTGAATAAATTCTGTCATAAAGGCAGTCAGAGCTGAAGACTGTTTAAAGTTTTTTTTTAAATTGCAATCATTGCTTTCTCTTACATAACATATACTATCCATGCTAATATGTATTTATGCATAATTGACACAAAAAAGTACGGCAAAAAGGAATGATGCAAAACCAAAAACACACAAACATGAAACGGGCTTGTGTAGGACCCAAATGCAGCACAACAGCAAGGGATACTTAGTAAAGTTCTTTATTGA
>NC_040032.1:18212834-18241047 GCF_000972845.2 Larimichthys crocea
TCCTGAGGGGCACAATGGTCTGCATTTATCACAAAAACGAAATATGTGACGATCAGAAAGGCCACGCGATGCCCCCAGTTATGTTGTGGGATCAATGGATAGAGATGAACAGTAGTTTGGGCAGAAATCCTTACCTGTTCGAAAGGAAAGTGCTCGCATTTTTCGGAGTAGTCGCAAGTGACGCTTCTAACAGTGCAGTAACTCCGCCGACATGATTACATTTGGTCGGTTGCTTGGCAAACCTCACCGGCCTGAGAAGGAGAGAGGGGGAGAAGAAGGGGCCAGCAAGAAACACGATGAGCGCTGGCCATTTTAGTAGTTCTCTTGGCACTTAGAATGTTGAACTTGTCTGTCTAAAGAGGCAGACAGGAGGGGCAGCAGAGCGGCTAGCGAGCAGAGCGTTAACAAGTGAGCTATGGATATATACCATTAGCACGAGGATGAATAATAGCTATGTGAACATGGTAATGCCAACATGTAATGTTTCTTTGTAGTGCATCAAGTCGTTACAAGAGTCGTTAACCTTGATGTATCATACAATGCTAATGGTAAGTGCTCACAGCACCAGTGAAATTGCGAATGCGCACATGCGAGGTGTAAGAGCTAAGAGCTAACGGAAATAGTAAAGATACCTGCTAACAAAAGCATCATCAGCTAACATAGACTAATGCCAACATGCGAATCTAACAATGCTAAGACTAAACAATGCCAAATAAAGACTAAACGGCTAAGTTAACTGTTGCGACGCGCAGCACTAAAACATAGCTAAGAGAATAATGCCTAAGGGACGCTGTTAGCACATCAGCGCTAACATAGCTAACGGTTAACATGACGAAATGTAACAATGCTAGTGGTTAACGTTAACCCAGCGCAGAACAGGTAGCTAAGTTACATGAGGTTCACATGCTGAAACTGCTAACATGCTAAGTGCGGTAACATGTTGAGAACATAGTAGCCAACTGCATACAAGAAGCTACTGCTAATGGGCTAACATGCCATGGCTAACATGCTAATAGTTAACTGTGAGCACCATCAGCGCTAACAATGCTATGTATCATCGCAATGGGCACGTTCAACTACAGCGCTAACTGCTATGATAACGGGGATTCGAATGCTAACATGCTATGTGGGTAACTGTGTAGACCGCAACAGCAGCATAACCAATGCTATGATATAAACAATGTAATGCAAACATGTTTAATGCGAACTGTGGCGAATGTTAACTCTGTATCATGACAGCGCTCACGGCTAAGTAATCGCAGTGCTCACGCTAGACCAATTCAGCGTTAACAATGCTATGTTCCATGCTAAAGTGCTACAGCTAATGTTAACTTTTGCCAGCCATCATCCAGGCTAAATGCTATGTTTACAAGCTAAGGTTAATGGTAACATGCAATTGCTAACAATGCTAATGCTCTGTTATCACATCAGCGCTACTGCTAATGAACATGCATAAGGTATTTAGCCCATCACGCTAAAATGCCCGTATGTAACAGGCAATGCGAACATCCTAATGTAAAATGCGAATGCTAACCTGCGAATGTTTAACTGCTCGTCCATCAGCGCTAACATGCTAATTCGAACATGCTACGTACATGCTACGGCTAAGCTAAAATGCAATGCTAATGTTAGCACTAAACGCTACTGCTCGCTGTGTTAATAACAGGTTAATATGACTGTGTTGAGGTGGCTTTTTGAATAAGACCCCCAGCAACAGCCCATCGTCACGCTCAAAATTTCTTTTACTAGTACTGAATTGGCTGAGCAGTGTCAGTATATGTATGGGGACGACGGGGCCAGAGTCAGGCACCTCAAAATTTTCTTTAGAAATTTTTCTAGTTCTTATTCGTCTTCCGTTCTTCCGTGTTTTTTTCGGTTCGCTTCTCCGCCTCCCAGAGTTTTTGGTCGCCTACACAAAACGGTATCAAAACGACCGGCTCGGCCGGGAATCGATGGCTATGACTTTCTAAAAGAGTTTCGGCAAACGGTTTTGCCAAAAATCGACAACGAAGCCAAAAAAGAATGGGTGTTATTGCGAAACTTCCAGACCTAGAGTGGGTGATGTCATCGCTAGAGTGGAGAGGGGAGAGAACAATCAGTGAAAAAATAAAATGGATTTCGACTACCGTGGCCTCAAATGCCAGCTACAGACATGATTATCCCCTCAAATGTAGGAAATTAGAGGTGATCGCAGTGATAACACTGTTGAAGTTTCTCTTTTATAGGTTTTTGGCTGCCATACAGGTTAATTGATCGACTACTCCCCACCAAAGCCTCATACACTCCCATGTTATTTTTAGTAGAAATGTTCCGGAAGGAGGAGGCACCACGGTGCTTGCTCTGACTCTTGAGCCAAATTTATATACGTTTCGCCTACAACTTGGCAAGAACATGCTCCCACAAGACGAGCATCTTCTGGTCATTTCAGATTTTGGTTTGAGGCAGACCTTATGGTTAGTGTGTTGGCCACCTCGAGGGGATCATTCAGACATATACATGTGCATCTCAGTGGGAGAGACAGTGGATCAGGACCTGGCGACTAATTACTCTTACCTGTCAGCTCACCCTGGTTGCTTGGCAACATCAAGCATGCATATCTCACAAACACAACACTAGAGAAGACAGACCAACCAACAAAGGCAGACAGACAGGCAGACACGCAACACACCACACACCAACAACACCACAAGACCGAACAAGCACACATGCACGCACGCCACAACACACACAATTGTTTTTCTAAAATAAGAGTCCTTCAAAATAAGAGCCCAATAAAGGCAATGATGACACAGCTTGTTATTAATACTGAATTTGCTGAGCAGTGTCAGTAAAATGCATGGGGCGACGGGGCCAAGTCAGGCACCTCAAATTTCTTTAGAAATTTTTCTAGTTATTATTAAGCCCTTTTTTTGGCTCGCTACTCCTCCCAGAGTTTTTGTCGCACATACACAAAACGGGTATCGAAACGACCGGCTTGGCCGGGACATGTGTGCTATGTCTTTTCTAAGAGTTTCGGCAAACGGTTTTGCCAAAAATCCAGAAAAACGAAACCAAAAAATGAATGGGTGTGTATTGCGAGAACTTTCCAGAGCTAGAGTGAGTGATGTCATCGCTAGAGTGGACAGGGAAAGAACGATCAGTGAAAAAATAAAAACGTATTCGGACTACCGTTGCCTCAAATGCCCAGCTAACAGACATGATTATACCCTCAAATGTAGGAAAATTCAGGTGATCGCAGTGATACACTGTTGACGTGTCTCTTTTATAGTTTTTGGCTCCATACAGGCTAATTGATCGAGTACCCCACCTCCACAGCCTCATTCCTCCCCATGGTTTTTGGCAGCAGAAATCTTTCGGAAGGAGGAGGCACCACGTGTGCTTTCTCTGACTCCTACGGCCAAAAGTTTATACAATTTTCGCCTGAAATTGGCACCGACATTATACACAAGACGAGCATTCTTCTGGTCATTTCAGATTTTGTTTGATGCATACCTTATAGGTTTTTTTTGCCCCCTCGAGGGGGATCATTCGACATATACTGTGCATCTCAGTGGGACAGACAGGCTGCATGCAGCACCTCTGACTAATTACTCTGACCTGCAGCTCACCCTGGTTGCTTGGCAACCTCAAGCATGCCTTTGACTAACTTTTTTGCAAGTCTCTGTTTGATATCGACTATCACGCTACTTTTTATGTCGGGCCATTTTATCCGTGCTCTCACAAAACACAAAAACACATAGATAGAGGACAGACACACCACACACAGGCAGACAGACAGGCAGCGCACACACCCACACACACACCACAGACAAACAAGCACAACACACACACACACACACACACCACAGGACAAGTTTTTCAAAAGTCCCTTCAAAAATAAGAGCCCAATAAAAGGCAATGATGACACAGCTTGTTTATTAATACTGAATTTTCTGAGCAGTGTCAGTAATAATGCATGGGGACTCGGGCCAGAGACACGCACACTCAAAATTTCTTTAGAAATTTTTCTAGTTGATCGACTACTCCCGCCAACAGCCTCATAGACTCCAATGTTAAAAAAGGAGGGAAATTTTCTGGAGAAAGGCAGAAGTAACGTTTCTCTCTCTTGCTCCTGAGGGCACATTTCTTCATTTATCGACACAACAAATATGTAAAACGATCAGGAAGGTCTCATCGTGCCTCAGGTTAGCCGGTTCAATGATTGGAATTACGTTTGGCAGAAGTCCTTCCTTTTCGAGGGAGTTCTCAGCATTTTTCTCTCAGTCTCTAACTGACATTCTACAGGTGCCAACTGCTCCCCTGATTACAGTTGGTCCTGGTTGCTTGGCAACCTCCGGCTGCTTGAAGGAGAGAGGGGGAGGGGCCACCAGAAGCCGACGGCAGCCATTTTAGTAGTTCTTGTGCACTTAATTTGAACTTGTCTGTCTAAAATGGCAGACAGAGACAGCAGAGCAGCTAGCTCGTTAACATGCTAATGATAATTACCATTAGCCACTAGGAATTAAATACATGCTAATGTTAACATGTTAATGTTATCATGCTAATGGTAATTGCTAGCGCATCAGCGTTAAAATGCTAATGGTAACATGTTAATGGTAACATGCTAATGCTAACATAGTAATGTTAACATGCTAGCGCATCATTGTTAACATGTTAATGCCAACATGTTAATGCCAACATGTAATGCTAACATGCCAATGCTAACTGTTATCGCATCAGCGCTAACATGTTAATGCTAACATGCTAATGTTAACTGTTAGCCCATCAGCGCTAACATGTTAATGCTAAAATGCTAATGCTAACATGGTAATGCTAACATGCTAATGCTAACATGCTAATGCTAACCTGCTAATGGTAACTTAGTCCATCATCGTTATCATGTTAATGCAAAAATGCTAATGCTAACATGCTAATGCTAACTGCTAGCTAAAAATGCTAATGCTAATTGCTAGCACGTAAGCGCTAGCATGCTCCGTGTCTAAAAAACATTTAAAAATGACTGTTGAGGTGTGCTTTCTTGATACAGACCCCCAGCAAACAGCCCACTCGTCACTCTCAAAATTTCTTTTCTAGTACTGATTTGCTGAGCAGTTGTCAGTAATAATGTATGGGGAACGACGGGGCCAGAGTCAGGCACACTCAAAATTTCTTTAGAAATTTTCCTAGTTCGTCTTCCGTTTCTTCCGTGTTTTTTTCGGTTCGCTTCTCCTCCCAGAGTTTTTGTCGCACATACACAAATGGGGTATCAAAACGACCGGCTCGGCCGGGAATTGATGGCTATGACTTTTCTAAGAGTTTTGGCAAACGGTTTTGCCAAAAATCGCCAAAAACCATGCCAAAAAATGAATGGGTGTGTATTGCGAGAACTTCCCAGAGGTAGAGTGAGTGATGTCATCGCTAGAGTGGAGGGGGAGAGAAAAAATCGTCAAAAAATAAATTTGTAGACTGCGACTGTGGCCGCAAATGCACAGCTACAGACATGATTATACCCTCAAACGTAGGAAAATTCGAGGCGGTCGCAGTGATACCACTGTTGTAGCTGTCAGATATATAGTTTTGGCGTGACACGCAAATATGCGGCAGCAACTCCCATCTACAGCCTCATATACTCCCATGTTAAAAAGGCGGGAAATTTTCTGGAGGAAAGCAGAAGTAACGTTTCTCTCTCTTGCTCCCAAGGGCACATTTCTTCATTTATCGACACAAAACGACTATGTACACGATCAGGAAGGACTCATCCTGCTTGTGGTTAAGCCGGTTCAATGATTGGAAATACGGTTTGGCCCGAAATCCTTCCTCTTCGAGGGAAGGTCTCAGCATTTTCTCTCAGTCTGTCAGGATTTCTAACTGACATTTTAACAGGTGCAGATCAGCTGCTGCTGATTAGGTCCTGGTTGCTTGGCAACCTCAGCCTGCTTGAAGGAGGAGAGGGGGGAGGGGCCAGCAGGCAGAAGCAGAGCGGCGGCCATTTTAGTAGTTCTTGGCACTTAATTTGAACTTGTCTGTGTAAAATGGCAGACAGAGACAGCAGAGCAGCTAGCGCGTTAGCGTTATCTGCTAACATTAGCGACCAATGCTAATATTAATGCTAATTAACATTAGCCACTAGGAATGAAATACATGTTAATTGCTAACATGATAATGTTAACATGGTAATGTTAATTAGCATTAGCCACTAGGAATTAAATACATGCTAATGTTAACATTTTAATGGCAACATGCTAATGTTAATTGCTAGCGGGTCAGCGCATCAGCATTAAAATGCTAATGTTAACATGTTAATGTTAACATGCTAATGTTAATTGCTAGCGCATCAGCACTAACATGTTAATGCTAACGTGCTAATGCTAACATGCTAATGGTAATTGCTAGCGCATCAGCGCTAACATCTTAATGTTAACATGCTAATTTTAATTGCTAGCACATCAGCATTAACATGCTAATGCTAACATGTTAATGCTAACATGCTAATGGTAATTGCTAGCGCATCAGCGTTAACATGCTAAGGATAACATGCTAATGTCAACATGCTAATGGTAATTTCTAGCTCCTGTGTCTAAATAAAAATGTTAAAAATGACTATTTGAGGTGTGCTTTCTGAATACAGACCCCCGGCAACAGCCCACTCATCAGTCTCAAAATTTCTGCGGGAATTTTCTAGTACTGAATTTTCTGAGCAGTGTCAGTAATAATGTATGGGAGCAACGCGGCCAGAGTCAGGCACACTCAAAATTTCTTCAGAAATTTTTCTAGTTCTTCATCTTCCATTTCTTCCATGTTTTTTTCGGTTCACTTCTCCTCCCAGAGTTTTTGTTTTGACATACACAAAACGGGTACCAAAACGACCAGCTCAGTCGGGAATCGATGGCTATGACTTTTCTAAGAGTTTTGGCAAACGGTTTTGCCAAAAATCATCATGTCATCGCTAGAGTGGACAGGGAGAGAAAAAGTCGTCGAAAAATAAATTTGTAAACTGCGACTGTGACCGCAAATGTGAAGCTACAGAAATCATTTATATCTAGAAACGCGCAAATGTGAAGCTACAGAAATCATTTATATCTAGAAACGTAGGAACATTCATGTTAATGTTGATAATGTTAATGTTAATGGCTAGCGCATCAGCATTAACATGCTAATGTTAATAAGGTAATGTTAACATGCTAATGTGAATTGCTAGCGCATCAGCGCTAACATGCTAATGCTAAAATGCTACTGTTAACATGTTAATGTTAATTGCTAGCGCATCAGCGCTAACATGCTAATGGTAACATGCTAATGCTAACATGCTAATGTTAACATGATAATGTTAATTGCTAGCGCATCAGCACCAACATGTTAATGCCAACATGCTAATGTCAACATGCTAATGCTAACATGCTAATGGTAATTGCTCCTGTGTCTAAATAAACATGTTAAAAATGACTATTTGAGGTGTGCTTTTTGACTACAGACCCCCGGCAACAGCCCACGCGTCACTCTCAAAATTTCTGCGGGAATTTTCTAGTACTGAATTTTCTGAGCAGTGTCAGTAATAATGTATGGGGGCGACGGGGCCAGAGTCAGGCACACTCAAAATTTCTTTAGAAATGTTTCTAGTTTGTAGATCTTCTTCCAACATGAAATGACACATAACACACACTCTGTCATCTTTTTGTTTTGTCACACATTCAAACTCATTTTTAGTGGGAAGGAAATGACATGAAATGAGACAACTCTTGAAATAGATTTAGATTAAACACAAACTTGCATTTAATCCACAGCTGCCACCATGAGGAGAGTGTCAGAGGCTCAGATCATCTCAGCAGTGTCCATGTGATTCACACTTGGGTGATCTAATTTAAGGGAAAGGAGGGAGGGGGGAGGCCACGCCTCTCCAACTCAAACACCGGTGTAGTCAGCCTCCATGTGGATAGCAGACAGGTTGTGATGACTCTTTAAGAAACTCAATGATAAGATGGCTACTAAATATGATTACTAGTTCATGATAAATATCTGTAATTGTTTCCTAGAAGGCCTCTGACACTCATGATAAGATATCTGACAAAGAGTTAGAATGAGGCCCGGCCCACTCAGCCTGATGCCACTGTGTATTATTGACTGTAATGATTAACATGCAGTGTCATAAATGAAATAACATCAGTAAATGGCTTACCTTAAAGTGAAGAGCTCAGCAGCTGTAAGAATCAAACCCCATGTCGATGATTGATCCTCCAGCAGCAGCGCGTGTTATTGCTTAAAGAAACAACCTGCGCCAAAAACATGCATCATATTAACGAGTCCTCGTGTTCACCATCAACCTGAGCTGCTCTCTCACACACTCACACACACACACACACACACACACACACACACACAATGAGCCCGTTAATTATGAAAACCGACCGAGGAGCCGAGCTGCGGGTTAATATGAGCCGGACTGTTGATGTTTCCATCAGGATCCGCGGAGGAAATGGCAGCAGGACACAACAGCATCACACACACACTTCTCCCTCATCAGCAACATTACCGTAACTGAAGACGGCGGTGCAGCGGCAATCTTCAGGGTGCCTGCTGCTGCCTTCAAACGCTGCAGGAATTAAAAAAAAAACGTAATCACGAAGTGAGCGCATGTGACGAACTTAGAACATGGTTAAAGGATAACTATTATACCCCTTGTCCACCAGTTCACCCAGGCACCTTAATGACATGTCTGTGAAATCCTTTGGTCAAAATTCCTCATGGATCAACCACAGCAGCTCTCTCTGTACCCTGCAAATGAGCTACTGCTCATTCCGCTCCCTCTTCCGCCCTGCGTGCAGACAGCGCGTACGTGATTGACGTCGTCACGTTGCCGTAGTTTACCTGGGAGAGATGTGGCTGCTGGAGAGAACATCGCTTTACAAAAGGATTATATTTAAACTAGAGTCAGACTCTGAGCACGAAAAGGCAACACAACAAGTCCAAGCAGCGAGGAGAGAAAATGATATTTCTGAATGGTAAGTTTATGTAATGTCTTTTTATATGTTTGAACTGGTGCTACCCTGTAGTGTGTTTATGTACTGGCTATTGGAAAGCTACGTAGATACTGTACATGTAATTAATTACAAGTAACGTACGTAACATTACTCAGCTATTCCCCTTACACCAGTAACATACAAGCTCAGCCAGCATGTTTTCTCCACAACCGTATAGGTGGGAACATTTTTTTGACTTATTAAGTCATTCTTTTAGATTAGATTAGATTAGATTATACTTTATTTATCCCACAACGGGGAAATTGACTTGTTAGAGCATCAGGAAGTGTAATATACACTACAGAAGTAGAGTCAAATGTGCTGGGGGAAAACCCAGAAATTAAACAGACAGAAATATCTATAACCTACACAATAAACATGAAAAACAATCAACCTTCAAAACAGACAAGTACTGAGGATAAAAGTGGCATGATATATAAAAGTGTTGTAATGTAAAGTGACCATAGTATAAGAAATATTGCAAAGTAAAGTGACCATAATATAAATAATATTACAAAAGTGACCATATTATAAATAATAACTGCAAGGTATAAATGAAATAAAATAGAAAAAAATTGCAATGAAACATGAACAGGAGACTACAACATGATCAGGTGGTGCAGGTGTTGTAGAGTCAGACAGCGGCAGGGATGAAGGACCTGTGGAACCTCTCCTTACACCGTGGGTGTAGCAGTCTGCTGCTGAAGGAGCTGCTCAGGGACCCCACAGTGTCATGTAGGGGGTGAGAGGGGTTGTCCATGATGGATGTCCAGTTCAGTTTATTATTGAGGTGAACACCCAGGAATTTGTAGCTCTCCACCACCTCTATGTCCGATCCTTGCTGGTGTTGAGCTAAAGCTGGGGGAGCTCACACCAGCTGACAAAGTCCCTGATGACCGTCCTGTACTCCAGATCGTCCCCCTCAGAAACAGTATGGTGTTGTGGGTGAAGTCCGAGGTGTAGAGGGTAAAGAGGAAGGGAGAGAGCACCGTACCCTGAGGGACACCTGTGCTGCAGAACACCACATCAGACACACAGTGATGGAGCTTCACAAACTGTGGTCTGTTGGTGAGGTAGTCTGTTGTCCATGCAGCCAGTTGTTGGTCTAGTCCCACACTTTCCATCTTTACTCTGAGCAGTGAAGGCTGGATTGTGTTAAAAGCACTGGAGAAGTCAAAAAACATGACCCTCACAGTGCACCTGCTGTCCTACAGGTGGAGCAGCGATCTGTGCAGAAGGTAAATTACTGCGTCATCCACCCCGATCCCAGGCTGGTAAGCAAACTGCAGGGGGTCCAGCTGTGTGCCCACCAGCGGTCGTAAGTGTCGCAGGATGAGACAACAGGCCTGAAGTGGTTAGGCTCCTTGGGGCATGGCGTCTTTGGTATTGGGACCACACAGGAGGTCTTCCACAGGGCTGGGACTTTCTCCAGGCTCAGGCTCAGGTTGAACAAGCGCCTGACCACACCACAGAGCTGATCAGCACAGTCCTTAAGGAGTTTTGTCTGAACTCTATTAGCCACGTTACTTTATTACAGACATTTGGCAGAGCATACTTTATGTCTAAGGGGAATAGTATTAGTAGTAGTGTAAAATATTGTTTGGGGTTGGTGTGAGGAATAAACTGGCTCGTGGTTTGATGAAACAACGCAATGGATTGTCCAATTGATTCTCATTTATTGTTAGCTGGTTGTTTTCTGGTGGAAAGGAGAAATAATAGAACAGCAAAATATTAATCCATACAACTCAAACTTAAGGGTCAATTAACAATTGAACAAAGATTCTTAATCTAAACAAATCTTAAGAAAATGGGGAAATTAACATTTATACTATAGATTTACCTACTGAATATACTATGAGTGTGTGGAACAAAAAAAAGGATAACTCACATCAAATACGCAGCTCAAACATTGAGAATGAGGGAGGGTGAGGATGAGGCCAGCCAGCTCCTTTGTTCTCCATTAAGGACAAAAGGCCTCACCCAGGTGAGCTGGCTGCCTAAAAAGACTTGAGGGCTCCGCCCTTCATTGATGGGAGGTGAAAGGAGGCGGGGATTTTCTACAGCCACCCCTCAAATATGTGGCTCATATTTGACTTGGAGGAAAATCCTCATATTGGAGGAGAGTCTGGATCATCCTTGAACTCTGTGAGAGCAACCAGCCGGCTGACTGGACGCACATAGGTCTTTCCTTTCACTACTATTTCGGCCACTCTGACTCTTTCATCCGAGCTCGGGAGGATCTTCTGAATTTTACCTATTGGCCATGAAGCACAGGGTAGCTTTTGGTCCACAACCATGACCACAGTATCCACAGTGAGATTTGGGTTTTCCACTTTCCATTTTTGTCGTGGTTAGAGTGTTGGCAGATAATGTTTCAGGAAGCTTGCCCAGAAATGATCAGCGAGTACCTGGCTATGACGCCACCTTCTTGTTCAAGAGGTCAGGATGGGCATACATAACTTGAGGAAGGGCTGCTTCAAGCCGTCCCATCAGGAGAAGGTTGGGAGTGACTGGATTGGTGTCAGACACATCAGATGATAGGTATCCAAGGGGCTTTATTTTAAGACTTCCTCCACCTCTATAAGCACAGTGCTCAACACTTCCTCAGTAACAACTTGATCACCCAAGGTCACACGCAGAGCAGATTTGATTGCTCTCACCTCCCTTTCCCAGGTTCCTCCAAAGTGAGGAGCGTATGGTGAATTTTTCCGGAAGCGAACTTTGTATTTGGCTAATTGATCCTGGGGGTCAGGGGTCAGTTGATCAAAGGCTCTCTGCACGTCTTTCTCTCCTCCTACAAAGTTGGTGCCGTGATCAGAATGCACCTCAAAGGGAGTTCCACGCCGTGCCACAAAACGGCGGAAAGACATGAGGAAGCTATCAGTGTCCAGGCCTGAGAGAAGGTCAATGTGAATGCAATGTGTAGTGAGACATTTCAAGAGAATCCCCCATCTCTTCTCCTGCCGGCGGCCAACTTTGATAAGGAAGGGCCCAAAGCAATCCATCCCAGTGGACCAAAAGGGTGGCTTGAAAAGCCGCAGGCGAGATGGTGGCAAGTCAGCCATCCGAGGAATCAGGGGTCTGGCTTTTCATTTCCTACAGTCAATACATGAATGTTGATGTTTCCTTATTGCTTGTCTCCCTCGCAAAATCCAATAGTTCCTTCTTAGGCTGGCAAAAACTGTCTCTGGGCCAGGATGTTTTAACCGTTTGTCATGATCCTTGATCAGCAGCTGTGTGATGTAGTTCTTTGGATCCAAGACCACAGGGTGCATGTTGCTATAATCCAGATCCTCACTTTGGCGCAGCCGACCTCCCACTCTGATTAGGTTTGTGGTATGATCAAATTCAGGGGCCAAGTTATTCAGGGGACTTTGCTTTGAAATGGGTTTGTTAGCCTGTAGCAGAGCATATTCTTCTGGGAAACTCTCCTGCTGTGCATGCTGGAGGAGAAGAGTTTCCACGTAGGGTCTGTCAGGGGCCTGAGGATCTGCATCCAAGGATGGAGAGATGTGTTGAGAGGTGCGAACCACCAAATCCTCCCAGCACTGGAACTGCAGTAGGTTCGGAGGAACACTAGGTGGCAGTACATGAGCAGTACCACAGAAGACAGACTTACTCAACTCTGTGGCTGCTTCAGTAGAAGGTGAGGAGGGATTTAAGGGCCACTGATAAGGAGGGAAGTACAGGAAAGGAGGGCCCTGATTCCATCGATGGGGTGCAGCAAGCTCTGTGAGGGTTTTTCCCCTAGTAATATCATCTGCAGGGTTGCTTGCTGAATCTGTATACCTCCAGTCTGAAGCAGCAGTGTGCTAAAGGATCTCTGTGATACGATGGGCCACGAAGATCTTATATTGGCAGGACTCAGATTGCAGCCAGGTTAGAGTCAGCTCTGCTTTCAGCATCCTTGCTAATTGGGCTCCAGTGAGAGCAGCACATAGCTCTAGGCAGGCAGTAGTCGAGTTGTAAAATGAAACCAGGGGGGATGGTGGAATTTTTCATTTATGTGACATATTTTCCAGCAGGGGAGTCTGGGGGTCCTCCCCCAGAAAATTTTGTATTTCTTAGATGCAATTTCCTGCATTCTAGTCAATTTTAGGGTGACTTGCTAGACATGGCAAATCCTAAATCCCATCTGATTCATAGCTTGCATTCTCAGTTGCATGGCCTGCACAAGACAATACTATTTATCGGAAAGAAACAATAACCACTTAACTATGGACATCATGTCATTCACATCTTTTTTAAACATATTTGTAAAAACATTTTAAATATCTTTATTTGTGAATGTGCTCAAATATTTTTTTAAACACAACTTTGTGTATGTTTTTAACATCTTTGTGTTTTTAAACATATTTAAATACATTTAAACACATTTTTGTTAAAAAACATCTTCACTTAAAAAAAACACAATTTAAGGAGGAGGAAAGAAGACTTCAAGTTTTAAGACGACGCGATGTTTGAAACAAGCGGTATTAAAGAATATGAAGCAGCAGGTAGCAGCTAGCGGTGCTGCTAAGGCTAAAACAACGCAGAGTGTGGATGATTGACACCTGTCACCTGTCGACCAATCAGACTCAGGAGAATCTATTAGTACCGCCCACATTCACCTTTGACCCACCAATGACGATCCAGAATGAAGTAAACCCAAAGGTAGCATATCGCAGCAAGAGGTCACACTTCACTGTCAAAGCCTCTTTGTCTTTATGTAACGACCAGGAGCTTCGTGACGGATTCAAACTAAAGCAGAGACATAGCAGGAGATATTAGCAGCGTTTCTTCGCGCTGAAATAGAACTTTTGACACGAAACAGCAGAGATAAGACACAATGTGTCGTTTTGTGGATTTTTTTTGCTACTCTTTGGGGGCTAGCTCGCCGAGTTTTCATCGCACAGTGATGAGACACATATCTTTGTAAGATATATTTTTATTTTTCCCCCGCCGCGCCTCCCCTCAAGTCCTCTGGCGCCCCCCAAGGGAGGCGCGCCTCACACTTTGAAAACCGCTGACATAGGTAATAGACTGATTATCATAAAGCCCCCCTAAATGTCGAATGGTAATTCTATTTCCAGTGTTAAATATAAGTAATTTTCACATGCATTGATAAAATGCCATAAGGGATGGAAGAAGGGATGACCATTTTAGAAGAGGGATGATTTTGACCATTTTTCCCCAAGGGGGGATGCCCATCCCCATCCCCCCTCAACTCGAGTACTGTAGGCGGGGTATAGTGAGCTGCCGTCTTGGTGCCACTCTTGAACGTGCCATGACACTGTGTCGTTTTGTGGATTTTTTTTGCTACTCTTTGGGGGCTAGCTCGCAGAGTTTTCATCGCACAGTGATGAGACACATATCTTTGTAAGATATATTTTTATTCCCCCCCCCCCAACTCTAGTACTGTAGGCGGGGTATAGTGAGCTGCCGTCTTGGTGCCACTCTTGAACGTGCCATGACAAAGGAGACTTGAACCTGTCTGTTGGAGTCCACTGTCCGTAAGTATGCAACAGAGCCATATGCTGCTTCAGAGGCATCACATGGTGATTGAAAGATCTTGGTCCTCTGTGAGTCTATAACATCTTGGGAGTCTGATTCTGGACAATTGTGGAAGCTCCTCCTCCCATAACCTCCAGGCCTTTACGAAGGCATCAGGAAGGCAGGGGTCATCCCAGTCCCGCTCCTTAGACCACAGTTTCTGAAGAAGTACTTTTGCTCTGGTGGTGAATGGGATGATGAACCCCAGGGGATCATATTGCATGGCCAGTATCCTGTGCACCAGGGGTCGGCAATTAGCGGCCCATCAATTATATCTGGCCCGCTAGATGACGTTGATTTATTTGTTTGTTTCATGACAGACGCAGTGGGCATAAACGAAATCCGCGAAGTAAGTACAATTATCATACATGTTATAAGGCTGTAAAACCCCTAACCACACACTTTTATACACCTTATTACACGCATTTTGTACAGTACTCCCTTAATTAATCAGGACGCAGAACACACGTGCGGTTCTCACTCAGCCAATCAGGACGCAGAACACCCCCCCCCCCCCCCCCGCGCGCATGGTCATGGCCCGCGATGGAATTGTCAGAAAAAAAAATTGGCTACTACTGAAGGGAGGTTACTGATCCATTGATGGATCTCAAAACCACCGGTAGCAAGCTGTGCTCGGAGGCGGTCAAGGAAACTTTTGGCCTGCCCTTCATGGTGGCAGAACTTGCCACTCATAAACCTCTGCAGGCTCCTCACGTCGCATATTTCGCCATATGAAACGGAGTAATGGTCTATCTTCAGCCAGCAATCTGACCTGGTGGAACATGGCTTTTATATCACCAGAGATGGCAACAGAATGCTGACGGAAGCGCAGCAGAACACCCATCAAGGATGGGCCCAGAACTGGGCCAGGAAGAAGACAGTCATTTAAGCACTGCCCTTGGTACTGGAATGAGCAGTGGAACACTAGGCGCTGTTTGCCATTGTGCTCCACAAGGTGGTGTGGTATGTACCATGATGATTCACTGTTTTGGACCACTTCTTGAGGACTGAGTTTCTTCACATATCCAGCCTCCAGCAACTTGTTTATTTCTTTATTGTAAATAACTGCTACCTCTGGATTCTTCATTAGCTTCCGCTCTGTGTGTCTGCGGGCAGGCAGGACAGATTCCTTTGGAGCTTGGGGTTTGGAGACCTTCAGTTTGTGGATTAGGGGGGTTGCATAGCGACCAACTCTGTTGATCCCCACTTTCACAGTGTAGTTATCCAGCTGAGCTAGTGCTTCATGGTCCTGTTTGGAACGTGTAATGACTTTCTCACTTTGATAAGGCAATACATCCACTTTCCATAGCCTTTTGACAGCATGATAAAGATCTGCCCCAGGGGATGCACAAGAAATAAACAAGGACTGGATTTCTAAATAATAATTTCTTTTGGCTTCAGGTGAAAAACAATCTTGGTTGTCAGGGAGATCCTCAGGGAGCATTGTGGGTCCTTGCAAAGCCCAAGTAAGACATGTGGGCACAGCTGCTGGGCCGCCCCCTGGACCCAAACGGACTCGTTCCACAGGACACACAAGATGAGGATGATCCGAACCAATGAGGAGGAGAGGATGCACTTTCTGGAAAGCTTGGAGTGGTAAGCCACGCAGATGCTCGAATCTCTGGAGGACATGCACAGGGTAAGACTGTGGAGCAAGGCTCAGTTTCTCAGCAGTGAAGGCATCCTTTATAATAAACTTCTTGTCTGCATTTGCTGCTGAGGAAATATTGAAAGTGACTGTAGTGCCCATGAGAGTCTCAGTCCCCTGGCAGACAGTTTTCAGCATGAGAGACTCAGCCGCCCCCTCAAGCCCAAGAGAGGTAACTGCAGTGGCTAAGAGCATGGTTCTCTCTGACCCATCGTCTAATATTGCATAAGTTTCAAGGTTTCTCCCCCTGTAACTTATAAAAACCATGACCACTTTCAGAAGGACTCTTGTGCTGCAGCTGGAACAGATGAGGCAGGAGGTGCTTGAATCACTTTGTGGCTGATTCACCTCATGAAGGACTCCAAGGTGCTTGCCATTGCACTTTGGGCAGCATTTCTTTAAATCACAGTTCCGTGCTCGGTGTTCACGAGCACATCTCCAGCAACGTCCTTTCTCTTGTATCCACCTCTTAACTGCATCCCTTGACAGCTGCCGAAAATCTGGACAGACACTTATATGATGGCCAGAGGCACTACAGTAAGGGCATGTCTGGCTTTGACGTGTAGCGGACTCAACTGAAGGTCGCTTGGTCTGACTTTGAGGATGGCTAGTGCCATGAAGTATAGTGGCCACTGGGTTACTAGGCTTTGAGAAGCTGGGCTTTATGGGGTTTCGTTGCTCTAGGGGTCCTCTCCTATCACGGGTCTGTGTGGCCATGGCTTGACACTCAGCTTCTTCCTCAAGCCAGTTAGAAAAGTCCACCAAGTTATGAGGAACACCTGGCTTTGTGGCACGGCTGAATCTGGCATAATTAGCAACATGCTCAGAAGGAAGTTTACCCAAAAGTTGCTGCACATGTGATGCACAAGCCAACTCTGCATCCCCTTCACCATTCTCCAGCGACTGCAGCATGCCAACGAGAGCTCTGACTCGGATAGCAAAGTCACTGAAGCTTCTAGAATCACTAGGACGTACAGAGGGAAGATTCAAGATGGCTGTAATCTCTCTCAGGACAAGCTGCTGTGGCTGACCATATCTCTGCTGCAAGGCTAGCATAGCCCTGGTGTAAGGAAGGGGATGATGTGCATAGGCCAAGGCAAGATGACAGGCTGTTTCCAACTTCAGGTGGTCCAACAATACATGGTATTTAAACTGCTCGCTTCCATCATTGGGTAGAAGATTGGTGAGAGCCATCTTAAGCAGTGCAAACTGTCGGGGGTCTTCATGGGTAAACTAGGGAAAGGAAGGGGCTGCAATTGGATGAGCTCTGTAGGGCCTTGGTGGCTGCTGCGGCAGATATTGAGACACTAACTGGTCTGGGTAAGTTGGGGCAGCACTGTGCATGTTCAGAGAAGAGGGGTCAGGGTAACGAAGGACTGATACAGCCTGAGGATGTGAGACAGCAACTGCAGGCTGGTCCCTGTACAAAGGGGCACGGGGCTGCAGGTAGGAGGACCCAGGAGGATTACCAGCAACTTGTGCGTGCACATAAGGAGCCTGTACATAGGAAGGGTTAGCCAATACAACTGCTGAAGAGGAGAAAGTGGCTGTAGGAGGGGGAACAGTCAGCTGAGGAGGTTGGAAGGCAAGAGCTCGTCTGGAGTCTTGAGCCCTAGGGAAGGGTAGAGAGAGCTCACTTTTTTCTCTGACATTAGGCGGGGGCTCATAATAATCCTGCTGCCTGGGTGACAAATCCACAGAGGCTACATAAGGTACAGCTGCTGAAACTCCTGAACATGGCTGCTGCAAGTCAGCAGGTTCACTGGGAACATCACAGTCTGAATGCTGGTCACAGTAATGTCCACTGGTTTGGGTTGCATGGGATAACTTTGACTTTGCACGCTGTGGAGTAGTCCTTAAAGAACTAGGGGGTGGTGGAAGAGACCAAGGACGACTAGGAGCTGGTAGTGAAGGAGGATAAGAGTCACAATGGATGATGGGAATGTCATGCTCACATAATTTCTCACGCAGTTCTTTTACTATAGGAGGAGGATTCGGGGGGGCACAAAGTCTTGGGGATTGATCAGTGTCATCACCATCCTCTAATGCACGTGATGAATGAGGAGAAAAGGATGCACCCCTATATGGCTGTGCCTCCAATCTGTCTCTCAGGGCATCCACACTCTGTCCCACCTGCAGAATGAGACCTCTGAGTTGATCCATTTCTCTTTTCATAACCTGCATGTCCATACTAGCAGTTTCTCCCTCGGCAGCGTTAGGAAGCTTGAAAGGAAGGACTGGTTTGCTACTTGCAGCTGAACTCTCAATTGGAGCTGTGCAGAGCTTTCCAGATTCACTAGGAGACTTTAAAGGCTGAGGTCTGACTGAAGGCAAGCTTGAGAATTGTGTCTGATAATCTTCCAGATATGCAGGTGGTTTATGAGGGCGTGCTGAGCGCTTAATTGTTTGTGCTTTGTCCATTGAATTGCTCTTGTTCCGGCTCGAAGGACCATGTAAAATATTGTTTGGGGTTGGTGTGAGGAATAAACTGGCTCGTGGGTTGGATGAAACAACGCAGTGGATTGTCCGATTAGAACAAGGCACAAACACAGGGGATCCAATTGATTCTCATTTATTGTTAGCTGGTTGTTTTCTGGTGGAAAGGAGAAATAATAGAACAGCAAAATATTAATCCATACAACTCAAACTTAAGGGTCAATTAACAATTGAACAAAGATTCTTAATCTAAACAAATCTTAAGAAAATGGGGAAATTAACATTTATACTATAGATTTACCTACTGAATATACTATGAGTGTGTGGAACAAAAAAAGGATAACTCACATCAAATACACAGCTCAAACATTGAGAATGAGGGAGGGTGAGGATAAGGCCAGCTCAGATTTTTCATCTGATCTCACTGCAGGCCAGCGTGCCAGCACTCCTCTCATACCGCCTTCAGCTCCTGATCCAGTTCAAAGAGATCAAAACTCAGGTAATTTCTCCACTACACCTGAGTTTCCTCCACCAGACTCAAGAGTTTTTGAAAATCTTGAGCAATGTAATTATACTAAAAAGAGAAGAGCCATGCAGATCTTTAACAAGAGAGAGAAACGGCTGGATAAAAAACCCACGCCATAAACCCTTTTAAATTATGAGTTTTCTCAAAGTCGCAACTTGGAATGCGTGCGGAATACAATCACCTGCACTTAGAAAACAAAAAATGAACTTTCTGCTTAATACAAATTTTGATGTATTATTCATCCAAGAAATGTGACTAAAGACAATTAATGATGTTGATGACGTAATCAAGCTCTGGCCTAAAGGCAAAAGTGTAATCTCTATAGGAGAAAATAGTGCTGATGGGGTTGGTATCTTCTTCAAAATGCATGATGTTGAAATATATAGAAGAAGAGACCTTATCCCAGGTAGATTGCTAATGCTGGATTGTTTTTATCAAGGCAGTAAATATCGTCTTATTAACGTATACACAGCCCCAGAAGCATCAAAGAAAATGCAGCTTTTTAGAAATTTAAGACAATTATTATGTGTTGGTTACAATATTATTCTGTGTGGTGATTTTAATGTTGTTACTGAAGAAAATGATAGAATTAGCAACTCGATTTTTAAACTCCGTAAAGAGGGGAAACTATTAAAAGAAATTTGTAATAATGCAAATTTGAATGATGTCTATAGAACGTTAAACCCCTTTGGTATAGATTTTACCAGATCTGACACTAAAACCAAAACTCGTATTGATAGAATATATGTTTCTTCAAATTTCAAAATGTCCCACTATGGCACAGTCTTGACAAATTTGTCAGACCATCTTTTAGTTAAGACGTGTTTGTCATGTGGACCCTTTTCTAACAGAGGTTACTGGAAACTTAATTCACAGTGTTTAAAGAATAATGATATAATAGTTGAATTAAAACTCGAAATTCATAAAATAATTCAATTAGATATATTAACAAAATCAGATATTAAATTATGGGAATTACTTAAATATCGGATAAAAGATTTCTTTAAATTTAAATGTAAGGAACTAAACAAACTTAAAAATGCAACTTATGATACACTAGTTAAACAATACATCAGATTAAAACAAATGAAAGAGAGATCCTCCTCAGAAGAAGAAACAATGAAAGACCTACAATCACAGATTGAAAATATAAATAATGAATTATTATATAATATATTTAAACAGTCACAAGTTGACGAACGAGGTAATTTAGGTAATGCCATTATATCAAGTCAAAGAAATCATAGAAGTAAATTTATTAAATCTATAAGAAACCGTGATGGTAATTTAGTTACATGTGAAAATAAGAAAAGGGAAGTTATCAGAGACCTCTGTGGAAATGCATACAAAAAAATTGATACAGATAAAGTTTCCATGAACTCCTTCCTGGAAAAAAATCCCATATATAACTCTTTAAACTTTGTATCACTTTTAGGTGATATAAAGAGAGATGAAGTAAGTAAAGCCATTAAACAATTACATGTTGGTAAAAGCCCTGGTCCAGACGGCCTGCCCACTGAATTCTACCAGCTGTATATTGATGATATCGTGAACTTGCTTACTTCCATGTTTAATGAGGGTCTGCGTAATGGATGTATGGGTGATACTTTTTATCAAGGCGTTATGTGCTTATTGTATAAAAAAGGAGACGAGTCAGACATTGATAACTACAGACACCTGACTATTATGAATACAGACTATAAAATATTGGCAAAAATAATTATGAATAGGTTAAATAATATCCTAGATGAAATTATAGAAAAAGAACAAACATGTGCAATTAAGGGACGGGTGATGTGGGATAATCTATGCATTTTAAGAGAATTAATACACAGACCTAAAGATGAAACTAACTTTTACATTGTCAGCTTTGATAAAAAAAAAGCCTTTGATTATATATCCAGAGAATATCTCTGGTTTGTGATGGAAACGTATGGTTTCCCAGGAGACTTTATCAATATGATCAGATGTCTGTATGCCAAATCTAATGTATGTATTAATGTCAACGGTTATCTGACTGATAGTTTTAATGTAGAGAGAGGGGTAAAACAGGGCTGCCCTCTAAGTGCTGCCCTGTATATACTAGCAATCAACCCCTTAATGCATAAAATTAATACAGAAAAACTAATCTCTGGTACCCCTCTTGACTCTTCACATAAAATAGTGGCCCTAGCGTACGCAGATGATATTACGGTTATAATAAAAAATCAAAAAGAATTAGATATTTTAACAGAACATATAAATAGTTATGAGCTGGCATCTGGTGCAGAACTTAATTTTAATAAAACTGAAGGAGTCTGGATAGGATGTAAGAGTGAAAGAAAAAATATTGATATACAGATCAGAGACGATATTAAAATACTTGGTCTAACTATTAATAATATTGACTGTAGCGATGTAAACTGGGAAAAAAAGCTCTCCGAAATTAAGGATGAAGCAAAAAAATGGGAAAATAAAAATACCAGCTACGGTCAGAGAGTAAATATAGTTAAAACCTTCATCCTGTCCAGACTCCTTTTTTTAGCAACTATTTTTCCACCTCTTAACAAAACAATAATTAAACTAAATAAAATTTGTGTAAATCTAATATGGGGAACTACTAGAGAGGTTGCCAAGAGAAACATTTTATTTAAAAGTAAGAAACATGGAGGCCTTGGTGCAGTAGATATAGACATACGATTAAAAGTTGCATTTGTTAAGAATATGTATGTGGCCATTTTAAGGAACCCTGTCTGGATCGGTGACCTCTCAATGTGGAGAAAGAGGAGAGGAAGAGCCAGACAGGGCCCATATTATAAATTAATATATGGCGACGTTATAAATCAGTTTGCGTCTTTAAATTTAGACTGGTCTGGCTTAACAAGCAAAATGATTTTCAATATAATAAACGAATCTAAATATGGAGGTTATATTGTTTATAAAAATATTTCTAGTAGTTATAATAATGAAATAATTAAAATTTTAAAAAATAAAAACCTCACAGAAACTATTCGTGACGTTAAATGGCTTATCACTATAAACAGATTGCCTGTACGCGCAATAGTTTCTTGGAGTTGTTATGTCACTACTAAGACCTGTCCTATGATCAACTGTAATGAGGACGAAACTCTGGAACACCTCTTAATAGATTGTTACAGAACTAAAAATGTCTGGTCCTTATTACAAAAAATAGGTCTTAGTTTTACAATAAATTATATCTCTATAGTATATAATATTTTTCAAGAAAACATGCCTCCTAATAAAAAAGAATTATTTCAGCTTGTTATTAGTATCGTAAATAATAAATTATGGAAGACTAGATGTAAAGTGATTCTCAACCAGACAGTGATTGATAGCGAATCAGTTTTTAAACAAATATTGACTGAACTTAGAAGACGCCGTTCAACTGATAATAGACTTCCATGGCATATCTTGACAATTTAATTCCTTTATCTTCTGCTCATCTATATGTTCCCTATGTGTGTGTGTGTACTGTATATGTAAGCATAACATAAGTAAGGGTTTATGTGTATATATGTATCTGTGTGTATTTTAAACTGCCTCCTTTTTTTTTTTTTTTTTTTTTTTTTGTATGTGTATTAATAAGCTGTGTTTCCATTTTTGGATCTTATATTATATTTCTAATAAAGTTTCTTAAAAAGCGATAAGGCCAGCCAGCCCCTTTGTTCTCCATTAAGGACAAAAGGCCTCACCCAGGTGAGCTGGCTGCCTAAATAGACTTGAGGGCTCCGCCCTTCATTGATGGGAGGTGAAAGGAGGCGGGGATTTTCTACAAGTAGTATTAGTAATATTAGTAGTCTGTTGGATATAAATGAGGTGACTGGAGCTAGCTTTGCCAGAGCAGGCAGTGTCAGTCTGTCACCTCATAACGTGTATGTTTACCAGATATTGAGGCATAGATAATATGTACTTATTGACACGAACAACTTGAATAAATTGTTGCATTCTGTAACTTATGCACTTAATAATTTTCATAATTTCTATAATCTAATGTGGCTTACCGTTTCCAGTGTACTAGGTTACAAGAAGGCTACAGCGGGTTCCAGCCCACCAACATGCATGGTTGACCACCAGCCTGCCTTGAGCCTGTGTGTAATCTATCTACAGAGCAGACTATGGGCCTCTATGTCTGAGGGGAACAGAGCAGTAAGTTCTTTTATGCATAGATGTAGTCTGTTACTATTGTAATATAAATGAGTAAGGATTAAGTACAATAAAATACTGTCCCCTCTATCTTACATTGCTTACTGTTAATCTGTCATGTTTGTTACTTGTTATCATGTTACATATCAAACACTGAAAGCACACAAAACAGTTCAGATCGAGTTTACCTTTTTTGTCATGATTCCTTCAAACATCACACAACTTTTAAAAACAAACTTATCTAGAACAGCAGTCTGAAAAAGTTTTGGTCAGCATTTAGGTTTCATAGAATTTCAGAAGAAAAGATGGACACATGTAATAAAAGCATGTCACTGTGTAGTTTAGACTAACCATTATGTACACTTTGTTTTACAGATACTAGGCCTACAGGAGCTCTGTAAGCTGGTGTTGGGGATTTCTCAGCCGGAAAGTCAGGGTGGTACTGCTCAGCTGTGTGGTGCGACAGAGTCCCCAGACAGTCAAGGAAACTACGCGGATCAGACCGGTCCTTAATTAAACCTTGACACGTAGCAAGCTACAACCTCTTTCTTCCCTCGTACACGTATGGGCCAGAATCTATCAAATTCAATCATCAATGAAATTTTATTTGCCAAAATCACAAAACACGTTTTGCCTCTGAGGGCTTTCCAATCTGTACAGGGAGTGACACCCTTTGTCCTTAGACCCTCAGTTCGAGTGGGGAAAAAATTCCCACAAAAAACCCTTTAACAGGGAAAAAAGGTGGAAGAAACCTCAGGAAGAGCCACAGAGGAGGGATCTCTCTCCCAGGTTGGACAGACGTGCAATAGATGTCACATGTACAGAACAAATCAACAGAAACATATTGTACAATTACAATGACTGATAAAATGACAATGAATTACAATGAATGTCTAGTCCTATAGCAGCATAACTAAGGGATGACCTGAGCCAGGCCTAACTATAAGCTCTATCAAAAAGGAAAGTCTTAAGTCTATTCTTAAAAGTGTTGACCGTGTCTGCCTCCCAAACCCAGAATGGTAGTTTGTTCCACAGAAGAGGAGCCTGATAGCTGAAAGCTCTGGCTCCCAATCTACTTTTGGAGACTATAGGAACCACAAGAAACCCAGCATCCTGAGAGTGCAGTGTTCTAGAGGGGTAGTAAGGTACTATGGGCTATTTTAGATATGATGGTGCCTGACCATGAAGAGCTTTGTAAGTAAGGAGAAGAATTTTAAATTCTATTCTAGATTTAATAGGTAGCCAATGCAAGGAAGCCAAAATGGGAGAGATGTGATCTCTGATCTTGGTTCCTGTCAGAACACGTGCAGCAGCATTCTGAATTAACTGCAAAGTCCTAAGAGACTTATTGGAGCAGCCTGATAACAAAGAGTTACAATAGTCCAGCCTTGAAGTAACAAATGCGTGGACTAGTTTTTCTGCATCCGCCTGAGAGACAATGCGTCTGATTTTAGCGATGTTACATAAGTGGAAGAATGCAGTCCTCGAAATTTGTTTTATGTGGATGTTAAAGGACAAATCCTGATCAAAAACAACTCCAAGATTCTTTACAGTGGAGCTGGAGGCCAGGGTGATCCCATCTAAAGTAACTAAGTCTCTAGAAAGAGAGTCTCTGAGGTGTTTGGGTCCAATTACGCGAACACACACACACAAAACACACACACACAACACACACACACACACACATATAATAATAATAATAATAATAATAATAATAATAATGAGATAATAAATGAGAGTATATATAAATATAATTATAATATATAATATATATATATATAATAGGTTTCAAGTATGTTAAATCAAATCAACTCACAGCATGGTTCATTAGTAACACACACAGGGAGTATGAGTTTGTCTGTGTGTGATGTATGTGTGTTTTATGTACAGAGCTGCCATCATGTGACTGATATGATGCATGGGATCACTTGACTCGCAGAAAGGCACAAGATCCACATTCCTCTAGCAGGCTTCAGATGAAGGGAGGGCCCAGGCATGCATGCAGGACACACACACACACACATTCACTGGGAGTCACATCACACACTTCTTTGTATAGTGCAGCACTCTGTCTTATTGTGGTTCATTCAAGGTGCTCAGTTGTTTTGATTGGAGAGCAGTTACTTACTTCTCAACTCAACTGATTGAAAGGATTTTAATGTTTTGTTTTCAAAGACCCCATAACACTCATCTCTCACACACCCCCTCTTACAGACCCCTGATCGGAGCTTTGCTGGTCGTTTAACAATCAACACACTGTCTGTACAACAATGTACAGTCAGTGTGTACAGCAGTGTGTACTGTGGTGTTACCTAGAGTTACTGTTGAAGTTTACCGACCTGCTATGTCCCACAGCTGCAACCGGATCACAGTGTCGTTGTCCCACTGCAGAACTTTCAGGGCAAAGTCCACCCATGGTGGCTCGGTGTGCTGGGAGAAGATCTGATGGACGTACCGCGTGATGAGGGATGTTTTTCCGACTCCCAGGTCCCCGATGACCAGGACTTTGAACAGAAGCTCCTGCTGCATGGCTGCAGCTCTGCAGGGAACTCCTCAGAGGAACTCTGAAAGGATGCTGCTGCAAACTCTGAAGTAGCTACAGTGCAGTCACTTAGTGGGACAATTCTGATCCAATAAGAACCTCCTGTGATCATTTTCAGTGCGCCCCAAACACAGTCTGGATCTCTTCACTTCACGGCTCAGTATGGTGCTAAATGGTGGTGCGTTTAAGCACTCCACGTAAAATCGGATTTTTTAAGGATTTTCTTGAACTGCTCAGGACCATTACAGAGCAGAGTGAAATTCTAAATACCACAATACAAATGTTTTCTGTTAGAGGTAACAGCCCTGCATTCAAAATGAGAAATGAATAGAAATATGCCCATTATCATAATATCCAAGTAAATGTACTCATTCCCTTTTATATCAGGCTTCATTATTTGATTATTATAAATATGGATGAATGGTAAGCAGCATACTGGACATTTAAAAAACAACAACTAATAATCCTGTTTTAATGTTTAGAGGTTGATCATACAGTAGCTGTGTGTAAGATAACAGCTCTAAGTCAAGTAGAAAGTTTAAAAGTTGCAAAAAGAAATCCTCAAGTGAAGTGAAACCTTGCACAACCTAAGAATCCATGAACATGTAGGTCTGATTTTTTCATTTATTTTGAAGTTTTCAGTTTTAATTATGTTTTCATATTTAGAGTCTGAACCACTGAAAAACAATCCACCAGCTAAACCATGAAAGGGTGGGCAATAGCTATGGGTGCCGTTTGTAAAGCGTCTCGCTGAAATAACAGCAACATTTTGTCACATTTAGCATAAAACAATGTTTAAAAACTGGTTTGAATTTTTGAGAGTCACTTTTTTGCACATTTGAGACAATATTTGTGACTTAGAGGTATTTAAATAATAAATCCAAAGGTTAAATGTTACACCTAAATGTTAAATGAAATCTAAATGCTAAATCTAATTCTAAATGTTAAACATAAATCTAAATGTTAAATCTAAATCTATATATATATATATAGATATATATATATTTGGGGTGGCGAATTCACTTTCTGCTTCACAGGAAGAATGCTGGCTGTGTGCAAGGCTCAGACCTAGACATGCTCGTTTGTCTGTTGTTGGCTGCAGTGGCCGGCACAAGTCGGAGACGTCCCACACTGTCGACGACACCTAACATGTGTGTGCGCGCAATACGTTGTGTTGTGGCAGGTGTGTGTACCACAAGGAATTTGACTCTGTTATACATGTTGCTCTCAATGTATGTATACGTATGGACAGTTTGTGTACACACAACTGGCAAATAAAGGTGATTCTGATACTTAGTGAATGAGTACAATGTATAATTATTGTGTACTCTCAATCATTCCATCATATTTCTGTTGTTGTTTTTCTTCCCAGAGACTCTACTGGCAGCCCCACTTCAATAAAGTGCTGGGCGTCCCTAAGTTACAACATCAGCTGGTGAGCTGCTATTGAGATTGAACTACCCAACAACACTAAGACAGTGAAAGTAGAACCAACCGTCCAGTAAGTTTTACAACTTTTATTACAAATGGCAAGTCAAAGAATGTGCAAACATCTATATACAAGTGAAATAAATAACATAAAACAGGGCTCTTTATATATGTAAGTTGATAATTTTAAGTATAAAAAATTTTTGCCCTCCTATATTGTCTTAGATTATGTTGGACCTCATCTTTGCAAGATTTTCCAATCAGTTAACTAACCCCAAACATGCCTTAGATATAAAAAAGTTGGATGACCTACAATTTTCTGATGTAAATTCAGACAAAACTGAAGTTCTGTAATTGGACCCAACACCTCAGGACCTCTTTCTAGAGACTTAGTTACTTTAGATGGGATCACCCTGGCCTCCAGCTCCACTGTAAAGAACTTGGAGTTGTTTTTGATCAGGATTTGTCCTTAAACATCCACATAAAACAATTTCGAGGACGGCATTCTTCCACTTATGTAACATGCCAAAATCAGACGCATTGTCTCTCAAGTGGATGAGAAAAAGTAGTCCACGCATTGTTACTTCTAGGCTGGACTATTGTAACCTTGTTATCAGGCTGCTCCAATAAGTCTCTTAGGACTTGCAGTAATTCAGAATGCTGCTGCACGTTTTCTGACAGGAACCAAGATCAGAGATCACATCTCTCCCATTTTGGCTTCCTTGCATTGGCTACCTATTAAATCTAGAATAGAATTTAAAATTCTTCTCCTTACTTACAAAGCTCTTCATGGTCAGGCACCATCATATCTAAAATAGCCCATAGTACCTTACTACCCCTCTAGAACACTGCACTCTCAGGATGCTGGGTTTCTTGTGGTTCCTATAGTCTCCAAAAGTAGATTGGGAGCCAGAGCTTTCAGCTATCAGGCTCCTCTTCTGTGGAACAAACTACCATTCTGGGTT
>NC_040032.1:18245969-18255437 GCF_000972845.2 Larimichthys crocea
GAGATTGCAAACATCTATTTAACAAGTGAAAATAATAAAAATAAAACAGGGCTCTCTCTTAATATTGTAAGTTGATAATTTTATATAAGTATACCAATTTTTTTCCCTCCTATATTGTCTTAGATTATGTTGGACCTCATCTTTGACAGATTTTCCAATCAGTTAATAAACTCCAAACATGCCTTAAGGATATAAAAAGTTGGATGACCTACAATTTTCTGATGTTAAATTCAGCAAAACTAATAGAAGTTCCTGTAATGGGAGTGCGTGCGTGCGTGCGTGCGTGCGTGCGTGCGTGCGTGCGTGCATATCTGATGATGTCAATGTGTCCCAGGACAGGAGCGGTATGGGAACATGACTCGTGTGTATTACCGGGAGGCGGTAGGAGCACTGATGGTGTTTGACGTGACCAGGGCCTCCACATTTGATGCCGTACTGAAGTGGAAGGACGATTTGGACTCCAAGGTCAACATCTGATAGAGAGACTCAAACTGAGGCCTTTCTTTCTTTGCTGTCATTTGTGGTGCGAAGTAGGGAAAAGGTCAAATGATTTTGAATAGATTATACAATACAATTATATAAGAAATGATTCAGCAGCTCTGAGACAGTGTGTTCTGACAGCTCCAAAGACAGAATTATATTAAACATAGCTCGAAAAAGTGTAACTGCAGTGCTACAAATGAGTGTAAGGTGACAGCAGTGGTCTGCACACAGTTCAATTCAATTCAATTTAATTTTATTTATATAGCGCCATATCATAACAAAAGTTATCTCATGACATTCTTCATATAGAGCAGGTCTATATTATTATTACAGAGACCCAACAGTTCCACCATGAGCAAGCACTTGGCGACAGTGGCGAGGAAAGACTCCCTTATAACAGGCAGAAACCTCAAAAGAGATAGAGAGACACAGATGCACAGCAGCAGCAAAACATTAGCTAACTATAAACTGTAATGGAGATATGGCAACAATAATGACAGTAATAATATATGCAGGACCACAGCAGCAGCCATGATCCATGAGAACCTGCTGGACAAGAGCGCACAGAAACTCCAGGGAAGAAGTTTAGTTAGTAACATGCATTAATGAGACATGTATGTTTACAGATGGTGGTAGTGATGGAGAGAGAGAGAAAGATAGAGAGAGGGTTTGAGTAGAGTTTTCATTAAAGGGAGATGTGACTACATCTTCAACCAATACTGTGCCTGACTAGGCATAACTCTGAAAGAGATAGGCAGAGAGAGAAAGAGAGGAGAGGGGAGGGGAGGGAGTCCCCCAGCAGTCTAGTCATATACCAGCATAACTAAGGGATGACCTGAGCCAGCCCTAACTATAAGCTCTATCAAAAAGGAAAGTCTTAAGTCTATTCTTAAAAGTGTTGACCGTGTCTGCCTCCTGAACCCAGAATGGTAGTTTGTTCCACAGAAGAGGAGCCTGATAGCTGAAAGCTCTGGCTCCCAATCTACTTTTAGAAACTATACAGTTCGAGGCAAATGATACTACACAGACATCTTGTGCTATGAGTGTGATACATACCAGTATCTGCCCATCATGTAATTTTTAAGCATTCTTTGTGATTTTTTGTGATATATATTTGAGTTTGTCATTTCCTGATACACGCTGATGATGTCATCCTGCACTTGGGGTCTCATGTACTAATTTTACATCTGGATGTAAGTCTATGAGTGATTGTGAGGGCCGGGCCTCTTTGATCACTGCACAAAAGCACAACTTTAGAACTTTATTCGCCGATTTTGGTCAAACTGGATCAGATTTTATACACAGTATATTTGCTGCTTTTCCCTCTGATGTCCTCACAGTTTCCTGATGGACAGATAAGCTTTAGCCTTGCTAGGTAGCTAATCGCTGATTTACTGCTGTTAACTGAACCAGGCTCAGCAGTTAGTCCCAGATGCCAGGAGCTAAACCTGGTAAGAAAACCACCTCGGTAGGCTACTGTATTCCCTGCCAACTGGTCACTAGTCCCTGAATAGTCAGTCAGAGGTTCTGTCCAGTTCCTGGTCTGACCCTGTTCACTGCTACAATGCATAGTGGTTGGGCTGCAACTCATACCATTGTAAAAGCCAATTGATACCCACGACAAGTCCCTCCTTATCTGACAGCATTTACAGCAAACAGAACTGGGAAGCAGTGTCTGAACAATTTCTATACAGGTATCAATATTATCCAAAAGAACTAGTTTGTATTATACAGTATGAAGGTAAAAGGTTTTTAATGGTGGCACTAAACACAGAAAAGCGTGACATTATAAACATGCAAATTAGAAAAATATATGTTGTATTGGCATTTTTAGAAAGTTATAGAAGTTGTGAGTTCTTATGTTTGACAGGTGTTTGGGTAGGGGACTTATTATAGTAACACCTTAACAAGGTTATGATCAATATGTATATATTAAATGTAAATAACGGACTGTGGAAGACAATAGTACTACAGAGAATGATCTATGAGCTCCCCTTGGCATTCTGTGCAGCTTAATCATTTTGTTCTTGCAGACATGCCAGGCTCTTCACCAGAGACAGAGCGCAACCGTCATACTCTGAAAACTACACCCTCCACGAGGGAAAATAATCAGCTCCACAATATGCAACCAACCTTAACAAAAATGCCTGTAGCTAGCTAAAACATTAAATTTCACCATGTCAGTGTATTATTTTAGTTACATAGTTAATCTACGTCATCCAGTGAGGAAAAGTTATATTGAACTCATTATAGCTGGCCGGTGTTGGTGTTTATTGTCCTTACTTACTGCTTGTCTGGGAGAAATGATCCCACTGATATTTACAACTATCTGACCAAATGACTGAATGGGGTGATCATTTGACCTAACCAGACATGGTAATACAGTTTGTACAACCGTCATGTAACCTGTCTTTCTTTTCTTCTTAGGTGACCCTGAACCACGGGAAGCCAGTTCCAACTGTACTCTTGGCCAATAAGTCAGACCAACTGACTTCCCAGCAGCCCAAACTCGACTCCTTCTGCAGGGAGAATGGCTTTGTTGGTTGGTTCGAGACCTCTGCAAAGGTATGAGAAGGTAGACAAAAGATATGTGACTTTGGAGGCAATTACTGCAACTGTTTGAATGAGTCAGTGGAAAGACATTTGAAGTTAGATTGAGGTGGTAATAACCCACTTAAAGGGGTGGTCGGTAGTGTACTGGGTTTTGCAGACGCCCCGTGTATAGAGGCTACAGTCTTCGCCGCAGCAGGCCCTGGTTCGAATCCCGCATTGGACGGCCCTTTGCTGCGTGATATTCCCCTCTCTCTGCCCCCTGCTTCCTGTCTCTCTTCAGCTGTCCTGTCAATTAAAGGCATAAACAGCCCAAAAAAAAGTTATTATACAAGTGGTCATATGCAGATATAAAGGAACAGGGATATAAAAGGACAGAGTGCTTTTTTGATTAACCATCACAAAGAAAGGGTGCTATTGTGTTGTAAGGGGGCTTGATTTGCCTCATTATTTACACAGTCTAGTTAACTATATATTTGACAGGCTAAAATAATAGCAATGACATTACTGCTGTGAAAAGAAAAGCTTCAGCAGACGACTAAAGGCTGGAAAACATGATTTGCTGTGCTCTCAAGAGACAAACAGAGGAATGTCTGCAGTCCAGTGTAAATTAGCCTTCTGCTTTTTCCATTGTTCCAGAGTCTCTGTGATGAATTACACACCAAGGTGCAAGTTGGAGACAATTGTAGTTAGTGAACGACTCAGAAAACAGGTCAGACCTGATCAGAACAACATATTAATAGTGTTATTGACAAGGTAAACAGTCCAAAGTGGTATACTGTATCTATACCACAACAAGACCAGGAGTCAACAGCCATGCTAGTATGTCAGTAAGACACAGCGGTGCTTTGAGCTAAGTTTAGCAGGTGTAACGTCTACCATGTTTACTCTCTAAGGTTAGCCTGTTAGCTATCATTCGCTAATGAGGACTAAACCCAAACTACAGCTAAGGTTCATGGATATTATTTATGCAGGTATTAGTTCATAAACAAAATAAAAAACAAATTCAAATATTAAGTAGATGATGCAGCTAAATGAGAAGTTAAACAGTACTGGAGTACAGGACAGTGTCTAGGATTTAGTGGCGCTTGCCTCCCTTCTCCTTCCTAGTGTGAAGGAGAAACTATAGTGGTGAAACATCTTTCTACAGTCACTGTTTGGTTTGTCCATTTTGGGGTACTGTAGAAAAATGGCAGTTCAACATGTTGGACCTGCAGCAGTCAGTGGAAATCTTCTTTCAGTCTGGACCAAAGTAGTGGACCAACCCATCAAGATTGCCATACATACAGCAGCTCCACTGGTGTGTTACATGATTTCTATAGCGGTAACTTCATTTATTCCCTCCCTCAGGAAAATACTAACATTGAGGAGGCAGCGAGCTGCTTGGTCGAGCACATCCTGAACAACGAGGACAGCCCAGTGATAGAGCGAGACCCCAGCACACTTGTCCTGTCTGGATACACTAACAGCACAAAGGATCATCTCAACTGCTCGTCATGTTTAAAATGGTGACTCAATGGTGACTCCTGACCACTCACAGACAAGCAGGAAGTGAACAGCTGTGAGGTCACAGCCACAGAGATGAGTTTGCTCAGGGACTGTTTGTAATGAAATGCATTTGATCTGATCTCACAGTGAGCAGTGAATAGAAATGTAAAACAGGTCTTTACTGGTGTGGGTCAGTTGTGTTCACATAGCAGGGCAACATGGTGGCTGGCACAAGTGGGAATTGTAGTCTTTTTTAAAAGTAATTACATGAAACCTGCATATCTTTGGTTACATTCTGTGATGGAACCTTTATCTATTATCAATATAAATGTACACTACCTTTACCTTTATTTACCGTTTTGCTTTAAATATTGGCATTGTGCCGTTGACATTAGTCTGAACTGACATGATGATGGCAGTTTTGTCTGCGGTGTGAACACACACCTAAGAACATAAAGCCTTCATTAATTCAGCCCATCATCATGCAGTTATTAAAGTCAGCGAATAAGAGTGAATTAAAAAAAAGAGTCCTAGATTTCAAGCATTTTGTGGAGCTAACATGAGTGCTCAATTCAATTCAATTTCGTTCATATAGCACCATATAGCACTATAGACCCAAGCTCATTGGTGGATAGTCACCCATGGCGAGTGTATACAGAGAAAGGTTCAGTGTGTTGGTCATTAATGCTTGAACAGGAATGTGACATTGGCTACCATAAGAAGCTGATAGGATATAAATCCTATCAATCAATAATCTTCAAAGAGCAGTGTGTAGGATTTATTAGCATCTAGTTGCTCATTGCACCCACCTTGTCTCACCCTCTTTCTGTGAAGATGAAACTACAGTGGCATAGCATGCATGAGAATATGTTTTGAAAAATGTTAAATTATTCCTTAATTTTTAAATATCCTGCAGGAGCTGATGCTCAGACAGCTAGTAAGCAAATTACTGGAAGCCAAAAATTCTCTACATTAAAGGTGTAGTGCTGACTGCCGACAGAGTCCTCCCCATGTTGAGTAATCAAAATATTGTTATTATCATGAGTCAATTGTGAATCGTGTAGCGTGTTCCTCTTTTTGGTCTGACTGGTTTCAGTGGCTTTAAACTAATCAGCAAATGTGAAGAGTGAATCTTACTGAACATTTAACTAACCTCCTATCTTATATTACATTACAAATGTCATACTATCCATCTGCTTAGGATGAATCCCTTTATCTAACATTAACATTCAAAGGATACAGCAAGTGTATTCATAATTACTGTACCTGCTTAAAAGAGAAGACATTTTCCTTTACACTGGATCATGAACTGATGGACAGGAAAATCTGTTCTTGCATGCTACAGAGAAAAACACACAAATCCTTTGCAGTCAGAAATATACATACATTTTGTGGAGGTAATGGAAGAGAGGCAGTTTAGCAGATATGTCCATTAAAAGGAGCATTTAGTGAGTTGATAAAAACTAAAGGTTGTTAGTGGACTGAGGAGTAGCAGCAGTAAACCACTTTACGACCTTCTTCTTTTGAATTTTGATAGCAAACCTGACTCCCTGTCAAACTATTGTCTCTATTGTTGGTATTCCTCAACTCTATAATCAATTTCTTGCTGGTCAAAGACACAGTATGTGCATCTCTTTCAATGATGAAGAACAGAATAGCTGTCTTTGTTGAGTCTGCCTCAGGTGTTATTTTAAATTCCATGTTTTCAAATGAGGTATCTGCTTTATATTTGACTTTGCTCCCTTTGATGTGTAATAGTCTGGCCCTTTAATGCAACACTTTTGTAACTGTATTTTCTGTAACACTAGGCTACATGCAATAAAAAAATGTATTTGCGCAATATGTTTTCAGCAGCATCATTTAATCAGGAGCTTTGCATGAATAAAAAGACATGTCACATCCTCACAACTCAAGCTGCTTCAACTCTCAAAGTGTGCAAACCTGCCTTGACAATGACTTGACTCCCAAAAAGAGCAATAAAGCTGAAACAATCAATCGTCTGAGTCATTTTCTAGCAAAATATGCCAAACATCAACTCTGCATATCACAGAACTAACCATCAGTTTCTCTAAAATGCCATTAACTAAGGATGGTTGAGAAACCCAGAAAGTCATTTAAAACACTTACTGCTGCTCTGACAGATCTGAAAAATATTTTATATACACATACAGTACATACAAATATTCCATCCTCTGAATGATTTAAAAAAAAAACAAAAAAAAAAAACTTAAAAATAACCAAATAGAGTGTTTGTTTCTGATTCAAAACAAAGATGGCTGCCTGTCAGTTACCCGAATAGTAAACTTGGGAAATAGGCTGAACATCTTTTTTATCGTGCAGCAGATAGAACATTTTTTTCACCAGCTTCATTCAGGTTCATTGTGGTTTAATTGTCACTGTGATATGTTTGGAAGAGATTTATCAATAATGTAAAAAGAAGATACACTTTATCTATCAAGAATAAATCACATTGTCACAATTATCACATGAGAAGAGGTCAGATATTTACTACTTTATAATATTATTTACAGAGACCCAACAGTTTCACCATGAGCAAACACTTGGCGACGGTGGCGAGGAAAAACTTCCTTTTAACAGGCAGAAACCTCGAGCAGAACTGAGCCTGATGGTGGATGGTCATCTGTCGTGAGTTAAAGAGAGAGAGGGAAAGACACAGATGTAATATAACAATAACTGTAACTATGAACTTAAATGGTAGCAGTAATTATAAACTTAATATTATATGTAATGGACGTCATGCAGGAGAACCTGCAAGACGAGAGAGCATAAAAACTCTGGGGAAGAAGTTTAGTTAGTAACATGCATTAACATGCATTAATGAGACGTGTGCGTACAGATAGAGAGAGAGGAATATAAGTGCATCATTTGAAGTCCCCCGGCAGTCTAGTCCTATAGCATAACAGCTATAACTAACATAACTAAGGGGTGCCTGAGCCAGCCCTAACTATAAGCTCTATCAAAAAGGAGAGTCTTAAGTCTACTCTTAAAGATGTTGACCGTGTCTGCCTCCCGAACCCAGAATGGTAGTTTGTTCCACAGAAGAGGAGCCTGATAGCTGAAAGCTCTGGCTCCCAATCTACTTTTGGAGACTATAGGAACCACAAGGAACCCGGCGTCCTGAGAGCGCAGTGTTCTAGAGGGGTAGTAAGGTACTATGAGCTCTTTTAGATATGATGGTGCCTGACCATGAAGAGCTTTGTAAGTAAGGAGAAGAATTTTAAATTCTATTCTAGATTTAATAGGTAGCCAATGAAAGGAAGCCAAAATGGGAGAGATGTGATCTCTGATCTTGGTTCCTGTCAGAACACGTGCAGCAGCATTCTGAATTAACTGCAAAGTCCTAAGAGACTTATTGGAGCAGCCTGATAACAAAGAGTTACAATAGTCCAGCCTAGAAGTAACAAATGCATGGACTAGTTTTTCTGCATCCGCCTGAGAGACAATGCGTCTGATTTTAGCAATGTTACGTAATTGAAAGAATGCAGTCCTCGAAATTTGTTTTATGTGGACGTTAAAGGACAAATCCTGATCAAAGACAACTCCAAGATTCTTTACAGTGGAGCTAGAGGCCAGGGTGATCCCATCTAAAGTAACTAAGTCTCTAGAAAGAGAGTTTCTGAGGTGTTTGGGTCCAATTACAAGAACTTCAGTTTTGTCTGAATTTAACATCAGAAAATTGCAGGTCATCCAACTTTTTATATCTTTAAGGCATGCTTGGAGTTTAGTTAACTGATTGGTTTCATCAGGCTTGATCGATAAATATAATTGAGAGTCATCGGCATAACAATGAAAATGAATGGAGTGATTCCTAATTATGTAAAATAATAATAAAACTTTTGTATGCATGGAGGATTCATCATCATCTTAGATCAGAGATCGATCTAAGAGACTTAAACCAGCTTAGGGCGGTTCCTTTGATGCCAATTTGATGTTCCAGTCTCTGTAAAAGAATTTGATGGTCAATGGTGTCAAATGCAGCACTAAGATCTAACAGGACAAGTACAGAGATGAGTCCTTTGTCTGATGCCATTAGGAGGTCATTTGTAACTTTGACTAATACGGCCTCTGTGCTATGATGCACTCTAAATCCTGACTGATTCCCAGGGCTGACACATAGAGACCAACAGTCATTCACACTCACATTTACACCTATGGGCAATTTAGAGCCACCAGTTAACCTGGTGGTTAATTGTAACCTGAAGGTTCATGTCTTTGGAATGTGGGAGGAAGCCAGAGAACCTGGAGAGAACACACACAGACACGGGGAGAACATGCAAACTCCACACAGTGAGGCCCCGGCCGAGGCTCGAATAGGAACCTTCTAGATTTTAAGGCTACAGGATATGTCACCATGGGGAAAGTCTCTATATGTTTGCAGTTGTGAATAATCACTTTGGGGTCACTGATGTCATAGAGGAATATTGTGATATAGGATAACTACTATAAAACAGACTAACAGTCACCACAGACAGATTTTCAGCAGGAATCACACAAATGAAATCTTGTGTTAATAATGTCATGGATTTGTGTGTCAACATTTCATTGGATAGCAGCTAATCGGGAAGAGTTTGCACATCACACCCTTAAGCCCTCCACAGGCACTGAAGTGATGAACCAGCTGATGCCTTCAAAAACCCGGAGCAGCCTTCTGCTTTAAGATGCCCTCCCCGGACCCGAGAAGTGGCCCAATCGCCCTCCTTTCTCAGTCACCTGATTCATGTACTGCCATTTTATACACAAGTTTGACTGACATAAAAGAAAAAAAATGGTCCTATCGACACCCTGAACACAGGAATACACCCTTTGTAAGAAAAAAAAAAATCAAAGCAGCTGAGGTTGGATGCAGCCAGCGCGGGGTGCTGTGTGGTCACTGAGGTGTTTGCGCTCGGATCTGTGCACATCCTGAGAGGAGAATATGAAAAGCGG
>NC_040032.1:18255447-18357562 GCF_000972845.2 Larimichthys crocea
AAAATGGCCATTTATGTCAGCAACGCATCTGACAAGAGTCCATGGCCCCAAGAAGGAAATACATGGCCGGTGAGCCCTGGATTTGCCCACTGTGAGCAGCTTCAATGACCAGCTTGTATTGTGATTATTGCATTGGTGAAGAAATGGCACAGCAATTCATATTTCTTTTCCACTATGGCTGAGTAAAATGGATCAATAACAAGTTAAGTAATTTTAAAGGAAACTGAAATCATCTGTATTTCAAGTGCCCAAATCATGCCAATCTGCAGAAACAGAAAAAGCCCACTGATGGCCAACCCTGTTTGTTCTTTTAACACCGTTCTGTTCCCACATTGAGTCGGTTCCATTTGCTGGTGTTGTTGTTGTTGAGAACTTTTACGCACAGCCCTCCATTACTTCAAAATACAGACCAAGTATCTGTCCACTTTTATGGCCTGTTTAACCAGTAAGAAAAGACAAATCCAGGTGGTCTGAGTGAGTTACTCACTCTGAGCTCTCAGACCTGAGATCGACCCGCAGTCTTATACAGCGGACTCAGCAGAAGCTCTGACAGAGCAGTGGAATTCATTCCTTACTTTTCATCTATCACCCCCACCAAGGTCCCCGCGTGAGCCAGTTGAAAGAGTCAATCCATTGACCTCCTGATCACAACAACACTTCCACCCTGCGTCTTTCTAACTTTAAAAGTGCAGCTCTGCACCCATAATGCCAGGAGTCGTATTTATATCATGTCCTGGATGGAGAGAGGGGCCCTCGAAAGAAGAAACAGAAAGTGTTTTTATTGTGAAAGCTAGCTGTTAGAACAGCTGCATCCAATAGGCTTAAGTACAAAATATTCATCAGCTAAATATTTCAGTTCAGGCTCCAAGGGGAGGGCGAACTGAGAGCAAGTATACGTTCTTCTGCTTCTTTATTAAACTTAAGATCAAATCAGAGCTGGATCAAAACAAATACTGCCTCAACTCAACCAAAATGAACTGATCTGTTCAGAAGAGGCTTTGTTGCCCTTGAGTGGTATCAAATTGATGGATAGAAATTTGTCATGTAAACGCTCTTGTTCTACTTTTATAGAAACATCTGTCACCTTGAGTTAATGACATTTTCTAGTTTCTGAGAGACTCATGGTGGTTGTGAAGTTTGGATGACAACTGCAGGTTGCTCTTATTGTTCTACAATACGTGTGGCTCAGTGCCCTTTAACTGATTATTTTCTTTGCCATGTAAACAATCATCTATTGGCTTGGTTTTCTTTAGAATGAACCTCGATCTGCACCAGCCAAAATGTAAAACACTCACAGATGGCTACAGTAGTAATACCACTGAAAACCTAAATAATGAGCTCTGAGTGGTGGGTCATAATGCAGAAAGGAAGCAAAGCAGAAACTTACACAACATTTTGATTCAAGAGCCACAGAAGAGGCTGTTTTCATTCATGGCATTCATTCAAACTTGTTTCTGACCTTTTCGAAATGCTCTGGCTGTTTTTTTCTGCTTACTGGCCTTTTAGTGATACAGCCCTAATTTAGATGTTACTATGATGAGGCGGCCGGTGGGTACATCTTGTGAGGGAGACCAGAATCCCAGTGTCACCTCTGCTGTGGACATGACTGAGTGTGTAGCTGCATGACTAACTCTCAGGCTGTTTGGCTACCTGCCTTGTTGTTTCTCGCAGAAGATTCATACACATTTCCTCTTGCTGCCCCCCCCCACCCCCCCCCGTCTCACAATCTGTCTGTCTGTTCTTTTGTAGCTGTCGAACTGAATGCCTGTGAGTCTGACTAGCAGCACCATTGATTCCCTATGCTCTCCATCGATCATGTCAAGTAATTATAGAAGAGGCAGAAAATCCACCTAACCTAATAATCACTGGTAGGAATCTGCATGTGAGGGTTCCTCTTCCTCCCTGTGTGCTTTAAGTGTTGCAGTTTACACACACATTGTAATTAGCACAATGTGGAGAAAAGAATCTGCACTGACAGCAGCATTGCTCTGGTTTAAACGCCTAATTTTAACACCCACCACTGAGTACAGTCTCCATCTCTCTGCTCCTCCATTCATCAGGACTGACAGCAGTAACACATTCATTAATGATAATAATGCACCAGAGGACATGGCAGTGAACTTTACGTGAGACTGGAGAGGAAATGCTGGTGATGCTGCACGAAGAACGCACATTTTGCACTGAAGTGCTCCAGAGGATGGACGCGCGGCCGTTGATAGTGGCGTTAATAATGGAAAGGCCTCCACTGTAAGGCGGCGGGTTGCATGTGATTAGCCTATAGCAAAGTGGCCTATTCCCTGAACAACATGCACAGACAGTGAGGGATGATCGCCTTCTATTAAAAGGCTGGACTGCTTGAACTGACGTCCAGATGCACTGCTTACAGCATGAATCACATTTCAATCTGGGGTGTGTGTGTGTGTGGTGGGTGTGTGTGTGTGTTGTGTGTGGGGGTGTGTGTGTGTGTGTGGTGTGTGTGGGTGTGCGCGCGGGCGCGTGTGTGTGCGTAGAGGGGTTATATATGAGTTTTATACAAGCTATCCTTTGTGAAGAACGATGCTGGTAGCTGTGATGCATGCAGACTACTATACATATAAGCAGTGATGGTATGCTTTAACCTACAGTCAAGGTGTTTCTCTCTTGGGTCCGCTGACTCAGGCGTCGTGGCCTGGCAGACTGCTTTGCTGATGGCAGACCCGGTCATGCTGTGTCGCGGCGGCGATCCGGTCCGTCAAAGACTGTCCCGACATGGTACTGAGAAGAGGGGGTTGGTGGTGGTTGGTGGAGTGGTGTCGTGGAAGAGGAGGCAGGCGGAGTGATGATGGTCGAGTCCGGGTGGGGGGAACGGGGAGGACGATCAAAATGTCTTTACGGCCGGAAGGAGGGTAGTGCCCTCTGCTAGAATCGCCCGTCTGAACAGGGAGAGAGGGATGTGGTGAGGGGGGAGAAGGAGTACAGCGCGTCCCCCGGCGAGGATCCGGGGGGAGAATTCAGGGCGGCGCCAAATAAAACATAAGACGGTCACATCCTGTAGAAGCGCTTAATATTCATTCGATGACCAGCTGCAGAGAGATATGAACCGGTGTGACAATAAAACACAACCAATCAATGTGTGATCAGCAGAATGTGTGAGTATCACCATAGAGACAATGTAGCTAAAATGTATCCCTGAAATAGCTGCTGATGAGATGCCGTACGAGGGCTGAATCCGACAATGCGATTATCGCCAGACTATTGTGTATTAGGAGATCACCTCGCAGGCTGCGCATCCCCTACGACTGACAACTCAGTTTTTCCAAGGGCGATATAAAAGCATTGTCCTTACCTCCACGTCTTAGTGTATGTGTCGCGCGGGGCTCAAGGGGGCTCATCGAGTTTTCAACCGCGGTTTTCATTTTGTTTAGAGCAGAAGGATCCTGCAGCAGGTCATGACAGACAGCTGCCAGTCGCTCTGAATATAACAGACAGGTGGATGCACATGTTTTATTTAGACTATACACAACCTGAGACCGACTCCAACTCAAAGGAGGGATAAAGAATATGTAGTGTGTTGTCGGTTTATCTAACATGAAAGTTTCATTAACTGTAGCCGCGAAGAAAATAGCTCAGCAAATGACAAAATATGTAAAATCACTCGTTTGCTGATGTGTAAACTCAAAAAAAATGATCATCACATCTCTGGGAATTGTGGTCAAAAGAACAACTTGGCCATGGCAAATTAAGTGAAATTGCAGGAATATGTTTTTATAAAGTCAAATCTTTCTCTGGGAAGGGGCCTCTAGACTCCCTCTGTAATTGGTTCTCTCCCATGTGTGACGGACTATTTCAGCCCATGAAATGCACAGAGGCAGGAAAGACAAAAGACAGACAGACAGATGGGGAGGGGGGGGGGGGGGGGGGGCAGCAAGAGGAAATGTGTATGAATCATTCTGCGAGAAACAACAAGGCAGGTAGCCAAACAGCCTGAGAGTTAGTCATGCAGCTACACACTCAGTCATGTCCACAGCAGAGGTGACACTGGGAATTCTGGTCTCCCTCACAAGATGTACCCACCGGCCGCCTCATCATAGTACATCTAAATTAGGGCTGTATCACTAAAAAGGCCAGTAAAGCAGAAAAAACAGCCAGAGCATTTCGAAAAGGTCCAGAAACAAGTTTGAATGAATGCACGATGAAAACAGCCTCTTCTGTGGCTCTTGAATCAAAATGTTGTGTAAGTACTTCTGCTTTGACTTCCTTATCTGCATTATGACCACCACTCAGAGCTCATTATTTAGGTTTTCAGTGGTATTACTACTGTAGCCATCTGTGAGTGTTTTACATTTTGGCTGGTGCAGATCGAGGTTCATTTCTAAAGAAAACCAAGCCAATAGATGATTGTTTACATGGCAAAGAAAATAATCAGTTAAAGGGCACTGAGCCACAGTATTGTAAGAACAATAAGAGCAACCCTGCAGTTGTCATCCAACTTCACCACCCACCATGAGTCTCTCAGAAACTAGAAAATGTCACTTAACTCAAGGGTGACAGATGTTTCTATAAAAGTAGAACAAGAGCGTTTACATGACAAATTTCTATCCATCAATTTGATACCACTCAAGGGCAACAAAGCCTCTCTTGAACAGATCAGTTCATTTTGGTTGAGTTGAGGCAGTATTTGTTCTGATCCAGCTCTGATTCTGATCTTAAGTTAAATAAAAGAAGCAGAAACTGTATACCTGGCTCAGTTCGCCCCTCCCTTGGAAGCCTGAACTGAAATATTTAGCTGAATGAATATTTTGTACTTAAGCTATTTGGATGCAGCTGTTCTAACAGCTAGCTTTCACAATAAAAACACTTTCTGTTTCTTCTTTCGAGGGCCCCTCTCCTCCATCCAGGACATGATATAACATACGACTCCCTGGCATTTATGGAGTGCAGAAGCTGCACTTTTAAAGTTAGACAAAGACGCAGGGTGGAAGTGTGTTTGTGATCAGGAGGTCAATGGATTGACTCTTTCAACTGGCTCAGACGGGGACCTTGGTGGGGAAGTGAATAAAGAATGAAAAGTAAAGGGAATGAATTCCACTGCTCTGTCAGAGCTTCTGCTGAGTCCGCTGTATAAGACTGCGGGTCGATCTCAGGTCTGAGAGCTCAGATGTGAGTAACTCACTCAGACCACCTGGATTTGTCTTTTCTTACTGGTTAAACAGGGCCATAAAAAGTGACAGATACTTGGTCTGTATTTTGAAGTAATGGAGGGCTGTGCGTAAAAGTTCTCAACAACAACAACACCAGCAAATGGAACCGACTCAATGTGGGAACAGAACAGGGTTAAAAGAACAAACAGAGGTTGGCCATCAGTGGGCTTTTTCTGTTTCTGCAGATTGGCAGTGATTTGGGCACTTTGATAAATACAGATGACATTTCAGTTTCCTTTAAAATATACTTAACTTGTTATTGATCCATTTTACCAGACACAGTGGAAAAGAAAATATGAATTGCTGTGCCATTTCTTCAAATGCAATAATCAAATACAAAGCTGGTCATTGAAGCTGCTCACAGTGGGCAAATCCAGGGCTCACCGGCATGTATTTCCTTCTTGGGCCATGACCTTGACAGACTGGTTGCTGACATAAATGGCCATTTTTGTGTATTTACTACCTCATAGAGAATGATCAGCATGACAGACAATATTCAGGCAATATTCCCTGTCATGGCTGAGATACAGAGAGACAGAAAGCAGGTTCATTACAACCAGAATAATAATCAAGGCCAAACATGACCTCCTGGCCCTGAAAGCAGCTTTTATATTTTATTCTAACTAGCAGTGTCTTGAATTTAACTTTTCTTGTCATCTTATTATTGATAGAAATGTTTGCACACCTAAATCTTATTCCTAAATGTGTTATTGATGAGCATTATTTCCTACATAGACTGCAGTTTATCAATAATCCCTGCTGGCATTCATACAGTCGATACGTCATGACATCCTTCTGGCTATCAACACTGTCACGCGTCAATGATTAAATCCTAGCTGATGTATTATTACCCAGAGCAATCCACAGAGGTGGATCCAGCATGAAAGTCATTGAGTGAAGAGTCTCTATTATTTAGCTGTAATTGTATTCAAGTAGAAACACAACTGCTTTACTATTTATTACTGAGCCAAATGTAAAATAATGCCTTTCAACAAGCTACGCTAGCAGCTGTGCTTACAGTGACAATGCTAACCTGCTGATTGACCTGTCAGATAGCTAACCGTGTCCAGTAAAGACCTCCAAAGGAATATTCACACAGTAGAAACTATATGAATACATGAATTATTAGTTATTGGTTATGAATAACTAAAACAAGCATCAATTTCCCCTTAATGAACCAAATGAACAAATTCTAAGTACTTAGAGGGGTAAATAATCCAGGACAAGTCATGAGTCGTGTTTATTCACCTATTCACAGTCACCAAGCATAAATAGAGGCTCAGTCTGCAATGAATGTGTGAGCATGCTAACATTTGCAGATTAGCACAGTACAGCTGAAGCTGATGGGAATGTCATCAGGATATTTTAAAGGGGTATAAAGTACTGGACAAAGTCAAATTTGGACCTGATGATGGTGTTCAATTAAAACTGAATTCTAACGGGAACATGAAAATAGTGAGCCCACATTGCCATCCACAGAGCCTGCAGAGTGCTGCATGTCCCCCTTACTGCTGTGTTTGTGTGCGTACACTTTTGACAGGAAACATTAATTAGCTGAAATCAATATGGTCCCATTAATTATTGAGCAAGAAGGAAATTCACAGACAAACCATTAAAAATGTGTAAAGCATAACTGAACTCTACCATTACCATGTACAGTTTTGATATTGAAGCCCTCATATTTAAGAAAAGAAATCATTAGACTAAATATATAAATAAATAGTGGTGATTCAAGAGTCAGATTCATAGCAGTTAGGTGTCTTTTCTGATGTTAGCATTACTGTATATGCATATTTATACAGAATGTGTCTGTTTGAGAATCATCTGATGGATGTATACATTGTTCCACTTTAGGATATTGGAAGTTTACAGACATATTTCCAACGGACCACATGTCATGATGTTAAATGCAGCAGAATGACAGTGTACTGAACAATTCAAGGGCAGAAAGAGTCAGCCGGTTAGAGACTATAATCAATGTTGTTACGGTTATGTTGTTCAAAGTTATGCGGGTGTTATGAGTGCCTTTGACGTGCATTAAAGCTGGAACTCTACTCTTTGGTATCCAGCACTTCAGTGAGTGCAGAAAACATCACAGAGACTTCAAATAGACCCGGATAACCTCTGATACTGTGGAAGAAGCAGACCAGAGATTTGCTCCAGAAACTGAACTGCTTGAAGTTTTTCTAACAGTAACAGAAACTCTCTTTCCATCTGTGAAATACAAGTTCACTCCCTCTCACTCCACCATTGGTTTCATTTGCTGCATCAGGGAATTTTTACTTTAGCTCTTTACTTGCCTTTGGGTGTTGCTTGTGCTGTTCTTTACTGTGTTGCTCTGCTTGTTTTGACATGAGAGATTTGGATATGATTGACTTGTTGTTCATCTCTTTGTTTCAGTTTTCTTTCACGAAATGGGATACGTGGTTTGCATCTGCAGTTGGCTGGGTTTTCAATAGCCTGCACAATCCCAGTTGTTGCAGTACTACAGAGAACACTGAGTCCATTAATCTACTTGTTTAAGTTAAACTTGCTGATAAAGATTACATGGAGATACAGACAGATTACATGGAGCAGCTGTACAGTAAATGCACACTACAGTTCATAAGGCTTTACTGGAAAATGCCTGAAAGTTTAGAGAACAAATGTAAAGCTTGGTTCTTTGACTGTGAGTCAGTAAATCTTTGAGATTAAACAGACGCCAAACATACTTCAAATTTTGATTTTAAACCAGAGAAATCCTTGAAGAATTTAGGTCATTGTTCCAGTGTGTGCCTGTCTGTCCAAGTTGTATGTGTAGTGTTCCCTGCTGAATTAATTACATTTAAATTACATTTTATCGGTGCTTAATCATTTCTTGTCATATTATTGCAAAAATAAAACTGAAAACTTTTCGAAAACGTTTTTCTGCTTTTCATTAGTTTGACCTTTGAATCCGACACACAGTAGAACACAGAACTTTTTTTCTGTTTGAAATGGGTTTAATATTTGCTTTGAACATACAGTTTACACTCTCGATGTGAGTCTCAGAGGGCAAATGATTGAGTCCAATCAGTTTTAGCCCATCACAGCTAACAAAGATGCTCTGGAAGAAAACTCGGATTCATTATTCATCATCTATTCATTTGATAGTAATTTTAAAATGAAGATGAGCTGAATGTGGTGGAATGCAAGTGATCTCGTAAAAAAACAAAATCTCCTGAAATTATATTTTATTGGCATTTTGTAGCAGTATAATGTTGTACTGAGTAGGTGCGTAGCACTGAATTACAGGCACAACATGGATTTTGTGATACAGTAGCTGTGGTCCTGATTCATCCGTCTATAATTAATGAATCATTTGTTCATTGATTTGTGCGGTGATACTGAGTGAGACAAAATGAACGCACGTCAATACTTGATGTTGTTTACTGATTCTATTGACTTATAATAACTCAACCTTTAAGCTCTCTGATGTTATAAATTATGATTTATTATATGACATGTAGCTGCTGCTTTTATTTACAGTGACTTACAGTAAGTGAAAATGTAGTTTAAGTTTAAGGACGATGACCTCTAACCTCTTTTCCACACACTTATATCAGTTTTGTTCTACCAATTATTTGTTTAGTACTTTACACTCATGTCCACATTGTTATTTTCTTGTGTCCTCCAGACCTGATCCACTGCACCAATGAGCTGAACGTCAGCATTCCCCACCTGGCAGACACACTGCTGGAGCGCACAGCCAGTAACAGCTGGATAGTGGTGTTTAAAGCGCTCATCACCACACACCACCTTATGATGTACGGCAACGAGGTGAGCTGAACAAGCCCACCAAGGGCAACGATGATTGTTTTTTCTGAAGTTTTCACAATGATAAGTAAGTAGTTTGTCACCTCGACATAACATATTTGTTTTAATAGACTCAAAAACAGCAGCTTGAAGTAGCTTCTTAAATTTGAGGATACGCTGGCCTTTTCTTATGTCATTGTGGACATCTTCAGTACTGGAGACCTATGATGGATCATTTTACTGACCAAGAGATTCATCTATTAATCAGGAAAACAATTTACACATGCATCTGCTATTTTACCAGCTCTCCTTCTGTTACCTGTGTTAAGTCCTGACATTTAACACAGGCAGCTACAGTTTTGGAGGAAGTCAAAGTTTTCATTTCATGACTTCAAGTCAACAAAGTCAAAGCTGCAACTCTTGTCCACTGCTGCTGCTGTGTCAACATACTATCTGGGTGGACGTGACTTAATATTGTCAGGGAGCAGCATCAGATAAGTGACTAACTCTTCTCTCTTGTCCTTTTTTCCATCAGAGATTAATGCAGTACCTTGCCTCCAGAAACACGCTCTTCAACCTCAACAACTTTTTAGATAAGGCTGCACTACAAGGTGATTTAAAGCCATTTAGCTGTTTGTAAACTCAGCAGTGCCGTCTTATGTCGGACTCTGCTCGGCTCTGTAACACTATCAGTAAGTCCGTTTTCAGAGGCAATTTCAAAGCAAAGCTACAGACAAATGTGCCATTGTTTTAGACAAGAAGTTGCCAAATGTTACTGAAAATGGAAACATACTCTGTGACTGAATGAAATGTGAATGAAATATAGCTAAGTAAAAATAAGTTAATGAATAAATCTCAAGGTGAGACGGTGCAACCCGTTTAACAGGGAGATCCTTGTGGAGAAGTTAGTCCATTCCATATGAAGAGGTTATGGTGTCTTAACCTGGTTTGAAAAGAAGCCAAGTTGATCAGTCTCTAAATGCAGCGCACCATCTCTGTCCCTCAGGGTATAACATGTCAACTTTCATCAGACGTTACAGCCGCTACCTGAATGAAAAAGCCATGTCTTACAGACTAGCAGCAGTGGACTTCACCAAGATGAAGAGAGGGTAACAAACTCAACACACACTACACATTCATCTGTCCACTGAACAGCTGAAATTGAATTTCTGCCTGGTGTTGGGCATTTTTACCCAAATATGGGTGTGAATATTATTTTCCACTTCTCAGCAGATTGCAGCTGCACTAAAAGTACTTTTAGTATCTATTTTCCCCATAAAGGGAGCCTTTGTAACCTGTTAGATTAGCTAACATTAGCACCAAGAGCAAATAATATGTAATAACTAGAACATTTCTAAAGAAATTTTGAGTGTGCCTGACTCTGGCCCCGTCGCCCCCATACGTTATAACTGACACTGCTCAGTAAATTCAGTATTAATACAACAAGCTGTGTCATCATTGCCTTTTTACTGGGCTGTGTGTGCGTGCATGTGTGCTTGTTCGGTGTGTGTGTGTGTGTGGTGTGTGTGTGTTGTGTGTGGGGGTGTGTGGCTTGTTCTGTCTGTGTGTGTGTGTGTGCGTCTGCTCTTGTGGCTTGTGTGGGTGTCTGTCTCTCTATCTATGTGTGTTGTGTGTCTGCGAGAGACAAGGATAAAATGGCCGACATTAAAAATGTAGTCTGATAGTCTGATACATACAGAGACCAATAAAGTTAGTCAAAGGCATCAACCAGGGTGAGCGGCAGGTCAGAGTAATTAGCACAGGTGCTGCATGCACTGTCTTCCCACTGAGATGCACAGTATATGTCTGAATGATCCCCTCGAAGGTGGCCAAAAAAAACCTATAAGGTATGCATCAAACCAAAATCTGAAATGAACAGAAGAATCCTCCCTCCTCGTGGACTACAGTCAGGTCCATAAATATTGGACATCGACACAATTCTAATCTTTTTGGCTCTATACACCACCACAATAGATTTGAAATAAAACGAACAAGATGTGCTTTAACTGCAGACTTTCAGCTTTCATTTGAGGGTATTTACATCACAATCAAGTGAACAGTGTAGGAATTACAACAGTTTGTATATGAGCCTCCCACTTTTAAGGGACCAAAATAATGGGACAAAATCATAAACAAACTTTCACTTTTTAATACTTGGTTGCAAATCCTTTGCAGTCAATTATAGCCTGAAGTCTGAAAGCATAGACACACCAGACGCTGGGTTTCATCCCCTGGTGATGCTCTACTGCAACTGTCTTCAGTTCCTGCTTGTTCTTGTGGCATTTTCCCTCAGTTTTGTCTTTATCAAGTGAAATGCATGCTCAATCAGATTCAGGTCAGGTGATTGACTGGCCATTGCATAACATTCCACTTCTTTGCCTTAAAAAACCTTTGGTTGCTTTTGCAGTAGCTTTGGGTCATTGTCCATCTGCACTGTGAAGTGCCGTTCCATGACTTCTGAAGCATTTGGCTAACAAGATAATATTAGATAATATTGCCCGAAACACTTCAGAATTCATCCTGCTGTTTGTCAGCAGTCACATCATCAATCAATACAAGAGAACCAGTTCCATTGGCAGCCATACATGCCCACGCAATGACACTACCACCACCATGCTTCACTGATGAGGTGGTAGCTTTGGATAGAGCAGCCTTTCCTTCTCCATACTCTTTTCTCATCACTCTGGTACAAGTTGATCTTTGTCTCATCTGTCCATAGGATGTTGTTCCAGAACTGGTGAAGGCTTTTTTAGATATTGTTTGGCAAAACCCTTATCTGGCCTTCCTGTTTTTGAGGCTCACCAATGGTTTACATCTTGTGGAGAACCCTCTGTATTCACTCTGGTGAAGTCTTCTCTTGATTGTTGGCTTTGACACACATGCACCTACCTTCTGGAGAGTGTTCTTGATCTGGCCAACAGTTGTGAAGGGTTGTTTCCCGTGGTCTTCCCGGTGTTTTGGTGTTGCTGAGCTCACCGGTGCATTTTCTCTTTTTAAGAATGTTCCAAACAGTTGATTTGGCTATTTTTGGCTATTTGGCTATTTTTCAGCCTAATGATGTATTGCTTCACTGATAGTGACAGCTCTTTAGATCTCATATTGAGAGTTGACAGCAACAGATTCCAAATGCAAGTAGCACACTCGAAATGAACTCTAGACTTTTTATCTGCTTCTTGTAAATGGGATAATGAGAGAATAACACACACCTGGCCATGAAACAGCTGAGCAGCCTATTGTCCCATTACTTTTGGTCCCTTAAAAAGGGGGAGGCTCATATACAAACTGTTGTAATTCCTACACCGTTCACCTGATTTGGATGTAAATACCCTCAAATGAAAGCTGAAAGTCTGCAGTTAAAGCACATCTTGTTCGTTTTATTTCAAATCCATTGTGGTGGTCTACAGAGCCAAAAAGATTAGAATTGTGTCGATGTCCCAATATTTATGGACCTAACTGTATATCCTTGTCTAGTTTTCAGGCGAAAATTGTATAAACTTTAACCTCTGTAGTTAGAGAAAGCCTTCTGCTCCTTCTGGAAAAATCTCTTCTCAAAATAACATGGGAGTGTATGAGGCTGTGAAAGGGAGTAGTCAGTCAATTGTGTACAGAGCCAAAACTATAAATGTGATAGCTTCAACTACCCGTTTTGTGTGTGTGCGACAAAAACTCTGGGAGACGATGCGAACCGAAAAAAACACGGAAGAAACGGATGCGCTTACGCGCTAGCAATTATCATTCGCATGTTACCGCTGATGCGCTAGCAATTAATGTTAGCATGTTAACATTAGCATTTTGCATTAACATGTTAGCATTAATATGTATTTAATTCTTAGTGGCTAATGCTAATTAACATTAGCATGTTAGCATTAGCATGTTAACATTAGTGTGTTAGCGTTGATGCGCTGACGCGCTAGCAGTTAACATTAGCATATTAACATTAGCATTGTTAGCACTGATGCGCTGACGCGCTAGCAATTGCCATTAGCAAGTTAACATTAGCATGTTGGCATTAGCATGTTAATGCTGATGCGCTAGCAATTAACATTAGAATGTTAGCATTAGCATGTTAACATTCTAATGTTAGCATTAGCATGTTATCGTTGATGCGCTAGCAATTACCATTAGCATGTTACCATTAGCATTGTGAACATTAGCATGTATTCAATTCTTAGTGGCTAATGCTAATTAGCATTACCATGTTAACATTAGCATGTTAGCAATTAACATGTATTTAATTCCTAGTGGCTAATGTTAATTAGTTCAAAGTTCAAATTAAGTGCCAAAACTGCTAAAATGGCCGCCGCTTGCTTCTGCCTGCTGGCTTCTGCCTGCTTGCCCCTCCCCCCTCTCCTCCTTCAGGCAGACTTGAGGTTGCCAAGCAACCAGGACCAACTAATCAGCAGAGCACTTACTGCACCTGTTAGAATGTCAGTTGGAAATCCTGACAGAGACAGAAAGAAAATGCTGAGACCGCCCCTCGAACGGAAGGATCTCTGGCCAAAACCGTATTTCCAATCATTGAACCGGCTTAACCTGAAGCAGGCTGTGCCCTTCCTGAACGTCTACATAGGCATTTTGTGTCGATAAATGAAAAAATGTGCTTGGGAGCAACTCAGAGAAGCTTTCCTCAAGAAAATTTCCCACCTTGTTAACATGGCAGTCTATGAGCCTGCCGATGGGTGTTGCTGCCGAATCTTTGCGTCTCCCGCCAAACCGATATATCTGACAGCTTTAGCAGGCGAATGTGAGCGAGACGACAAATTTTCCTACGTTTCTATGTATAAATCGTGTCGTGTAGTGGTGCATTTGAGGCCACGATAGTCGAATACGTTTTATTTTTTCACTGATCGTTGTCTCTCCTGTCCACTCTAGCGATGACATCACTCACTCTAGCTCTCGAAAGTTCTCGCAATACATACCTATTCCTTTTTTTGGCATCGTTTTTGGCGACTTTTGGCAAAACCGTTTGCCGAAATTCTTAGAAAAGTCATACACACCGATCCCGGCCGAGCTGCATGTTTTGATACCTTTTTTGTCTATGTGCGACAAAAACTCTGGGAGGAGAAGCGAACCGAAAAAAGGGCATAAGAATAAGTTGAAGAAGAAGAACTAGAAAATTTCTAAATAAATTTTGAGTGTGCGTGACTCTGGCCCGTGACTCTCCCCCATACATAATTGACACTGTTGAGTAGTTTACAGAATACTAGAAAATTTCGAAAGAAATTTTGACAGTGCCTGATTCTGGCCCCATCGCCCCCATACATTATTACTGACACTGCTCAGCAAATTCAGTACTAGAAAATTCCTGCAGAAATTTTGAGAGTGACGAGTGGGCTGTTGCCGGGGGTCTGTATTCAAAAAGCACACCTCAAATAGTAATTTTTAACATGTTTAGTTAAACATAGGAGCAGCAATTACCATTAGCATGTTAGCATTAGCATTTTAGCTCTGATGCGCTAGCAATTAGCATGTTAACATTAGCATGTTAACATTTATTTAATTCTTAGTGGCTAATGCTAGTTAACATTAGCACGTTACCATTAGCATGTTAACATTAGCATGTTAACACTGATGCGCTGACGCGCTAGCAATTAGCATTTTAACATTGGCATGTTAACGCTGATGCGCTAGCAATTAACATTAACATGTTAACATTAACATGTTAACATTTGCATGTATTTAATTCTTAGTAGGTAATGCTAATTAAAATTAGCATGTTAGCGCTGATGCGCTGACGCGCTAGCAATTACCATTACCATGTTAACATTAGCATGTTAACATTAGCATGTTAGCTCTGATGCATTGACACACTAGCAATTAACATTAGCATGTTAACATTAGCATGTTAACATTAGCATGTTAGGCTGATGCGCTAGCAAATAACATAAGCATGTTCTCATTAGCCAGTTAGCATGTTACCATTAACATGTTAGCACTGATGCGCTGACACGCTAGCTATTTGCATTAGCATGTTAGCATTAACATGTTAACGCTGATATGCTAGCAATTACCATTAGCATATTAACATTAGCAATTAGCATTAGAATGTTAGCATAAGCATGTTAGCGCTGATGTACTAGCAATTAACATTAGCATGTTAGCATTACCAATTAACATTAGCATGTCGTCATTAGCATGTTAGCGCTGATGCGCTGGCAATTAACATTAGCATGTTAGCCAGTCGTTTTGACACCCTGTTTGTGTATGTGCGACAAAAACTCTGGGAGGAGAAGCGAACCGAAAAAAACACGGAAGAAACGGAAGACGAATAATAAGCGGAAGAATAAGCCCAAGAGGTTTTAAAGAGTGTGCTCTTTCAGGCACACTCAATAAGTTTCATGAACTAAGCAAGGGTGCATATTTTTGTCAACATTTCATTTGTAAAAGATAGATTTAGTCTATCAAATTTAACACAGTTTCCTGTGTTATTTCTTCACTCTGCTGGGCTCTAAAAGACCTCCTTACATACCTTAACCTACAGGTCTGATGAGTCCTGTGTGTGCTGCGTGCATGTTTGTGTGCACTTATTTTTGCTTGTTACCAGGGCTGACGGCGTGATGCGCACCATGAACACAGAGAAGCTGATTAAGACTCTGCCCACTATTCAGAACCAGCTGGATGCACTGCTGGATTTCCAGGTAAATATCTGACTGAAAGATAAAAGATGCATATGAAAAAAAAACATGATCCAGTCTCAGTGATCTTTCTTTCCTTCAGCCAAACTCCAATGAGCTGACCAATGGAGTGATCAACACGGCTTTCATGTTGCTGTTTAAAGACTCCATACGCCTGTTTGCTGCTTACAACGAAGGGGTCATCAACATGCTGGGTAAAGTATACATACAAATTCAGCAGATCTTGATTTAATCTCTATTGAGTCCATTTTATATTCATGTAGTAATCTACTTCTGGTGATGAGATCACAAGACTCTACTTAAACCCTCTTTAAGGGGAAATCAATTCTTCCTCCAACTGTCCATCAAAGTCTGATTAAAGACCATAAATATCACCTTCTTTTCTTTCATTAATTATTAAGACAGTAAGGAGGTGACTGAGGACAGACCAGCAGACTCTTTAGTGAAGAGTTCATTAAATGATTAATTACTGAAGTGACCTGATCTGAGGTGCTTCAGCCATGGATGTTCTGCATAGTAACTGGAAGTCTACATGGAATTTATTTCCATTTATTTAAGTGCAAGCTTATCAGTACAAGATTATTTTTTATTTTATGTAGTTTTATGGATCGTATACACTGTCATTTATCATGGACAGAACATCTTTAGTGGGCTAAAATAAAGCTTAAGTATTGATGTGTACTTTTTTCCTCCTTTGTGAATAAATGATGATCTTACACTGATTCTGGTCATCTGATACACAGAGAAATACTTTGACATGAAGAAGAACCAGTGCAAAGAAGCTCTAGAGATCTACAAGACCTTTTTGAACAGGATGACCAAACTGTCTGAGTTTCTCAAAGTGGCAGAGGTAACGTCTGTTTGTCCTGCTGCTCCTCCACAGAGGTAACAGAGAGGGTGAGAATATCTGTCTGGCGCAAAGCTCAATGTCTCCTTTGCTCTCCTATAAACATTATATTCACATCATTTCTTCCTGTTTCTCAGAAGAATTGAACCTGCAGAGAAAATAATCTTGTGTTAACTGGTTGAGAATTGCTCCAGACTTCTGTTACCTTTGGGATCTGATTTACGGTCGCTATTTCCCAAACCTAGAACTGACCGTAGATCAGTGTCCAGAGGGTTTCTTCTCTTTAATCTTCAAAGTATTTTTTGGTTTTGCCTCTAGATTTTCTCCTGTTTCTGTCTTACTCTTGCCCTGACCTGGGGAGGGGGTTACTCCAAGACAGTGATTAATGGCTGAGTCTTTCAGAGAGCCACTCGTGTAGAGCTTCCAGTTCAGGGACCCCTCTCGCGTGCTGCCTGTTCACATGCCTGCACTGCATGCCCAAGCAAGCTCTTTTTCTATCACTATCTCTGTCTCTTCCTATTTTATTTCCTCCCTTGCCTTAAAAAAACACATTTTTTCTTTATAATGGCTCTTATTCAATTAACAGTTGCAGTCCTTGCTAGGTTTGAGTGAATAGAAACAGTTTGATCCTCTGTAGACTGCGTAGCATCCATCTTCAAAGGCTTTCTCTCTGCTTGGTTTCGTTCCCATTTGGAAGAAGGTTTGGGGTGCAGCCGCTCGATCCAAAGAAAAAAAATAAACAGACTAACGTTGACTTTAAGGACCCATTCATTTGACCTGTCTAACAAAATGTGTGTTTGTCTGTTTGTGTGTCATCTGTGTCCCTCCCTTGTCTTTCTGTTCAAAGTCAACATTAGTTGAGTGTCTTCCTTTTGGATGTTTCTTACCTCGCAGTCACGTGACCTGTTGTCTGCCCTCTCTGCCCTGCCTGTTCAATCAGTCGGTGTGCTCAGCATTCATTTCAAACCAGTCTCCAGATCTCTGTGTGTGTGTGTGTGTGAGTACTTATAAGTGTGTGTACATATACTGTGTATATATAGGTGTTTGTATGTGTGTGCATGCACCCTCCTCCCCTCCTCCTCTGTTGTCTTTTATTTGTTTTCCTTTCCAGCCACTGCATGAAGTAATGAATGCCTGGGTTTGATTCTTCTTTCTCCCTCCTCCTCCTCCTCTTCCTCTTCCTCCTTCACATGCCTCTTCCCTTTTTTTTACTCTGTTGGGTTTTTGGTTTATTCTTTGTTTTATTATTACATTTGGTTTATTTTTTATTTTGCCTCCCTCCTCCCTCCCCTTACCCCTCCCTCCTTTTTTGTGACACAGCGAGTTGGGATAGATCAGGGCGACAGCCCCGATCTCACACAGGTCAGTCTACATCTCATCTCAATCAGTCAATCAACCAGTCAGTCAACCAGTATTTTAAACCGTCAACTCAATCCCATAATGCTTCATTCTAAACGCTCCCGTTCCCTACTCACCCTACAGACCTGCCCACACTGCAGCTGCCCCGTCCTTTTCCTATCTCCTATCACGCACCTTAACTCTTTCACCTTTTCTCATTTTTCTCTCTGAACAGAGTCTAGTATAGAGAGGAAACAATAAATGAAGACCTGCAAAGAGCCTTGACGCACATTTCCCCCCACAATTTCTAAGCATTAGTGCAGGACCTTTAAGTTTTTGCTTATCTAAATCATTGTAGAACAAATTTTACATTGAGGTAAGATTGTGAAAGCAGCATTTGAGCAGCTGAAAAACAAAAAGTTTGTAGCCTCTCTTTGCATATTTCTAATTTAGATGTCCATGACTTGGGCTTAGAATCTGTCTGAATTTTTCCACCAGTCTTTCTGGCATTTTCACAGTGTAAATATCAAGGCTTGTTTCTTCATTCAAAGGCTTATCATACGAATAAGTCAGCACAGCTTTCTGACATAGGTTTTTGCCCACATAAGCAGTGTTCAAATCATTTTTCCTCAAACATGACCCTTTGCATTAGCTGTGGGGAGAGCAGCGAATGGTTTTTTTTAAGTAGGTTTCTGCAAATATGACTTGGATAGGTGTACATAATGCCATCATAAGTACTGCATATCATGCCAAAGGCCCCAAATGCAACGTTTCCTTTTCAGTGGATATATAATTGGATGTTGACAAATCAGGTAACGAACTGAAAAGGGCTGACTGTTTTATAAATTATGCCATGTTTGTAGTGCTTATGAAGACCATATATGCTCTTATTCAACAACATAGTGACCCATGCCTATACTGAGCTCTAGATATGTGTCTTTTACTTTTAAACTTTTAGCTTATTCTAGATTTCTCTGAAGAAGGATATCCAGAATTCGCATTTTACTCTCTTTCCCCCTTAAAATAAGTATATGAGAAATCTTTTCTTTGCTTGTTGTGTTTGCATTGTGTTCTCTGGTGCTGAAATGTAAGGCTCTAGATGAAAGCCATGGTATCACATGTGGTCAAAAAGAACCCATCCACCCTTTTTGTTTTTACAATGAAGAGTGTTGGCCAACTGCTCAATGTGTATACCTGGTTTTTCACCAGACATTTACATTTCACTGAGTTAACTTCTTTGGTTTCCAGTGGGATACAAATTTGGTACTTTTTTGTTTAGTTGCTGCTTAATTTCTGAACAGAATCATATGAATAATATGTTAATTTGACTTTTAACCTGACATGGAATCCACAAGTTAACTCTTAATTTTAGGACTGTGATTTTCTGTGTATGCGTGTGTAAGTGTGTGTGTTTAACGAGAGTGTTTGTGCACTGCTGGTCTCTGCATGGGCTCATTAGATGGTTCAGAGATGTGTCTGTTGTGTTTCTACCTCGGAGCCCTGCAGTGACAATGTTCTGCTCTGTCCTGACCTGTCAGTCCCACTGTGGACTCGCTTGCATGATCTAAGGCTGATATGTGCATGCTGGTCAACCAAACCTGATGAAACCAAATGCAAAAAAAAAAAAAGAGCTGTCATAGAGCAGATAATGAGTCTGAGGATGATGTCTTAATTCTGCTGCTGCTTCATGTGTGTGCAAATGTGAGTGACTGAGATAAAAATGAGAAGGAGAGGAGTCCCCTTTTTGTCCCATTTTGTCCACTTGGCTGTGGTTCTAATGTTACCCCATCAACTCCCTCCTCCTCCATTTACCCCTTCCCCTGCCCCAACCTCAGGCTCCCAGCTCTCTCCTTGAGGCTCTGGAGCAGCATCTAGCCTCTCTGGAGGGCAGGAAGCTCAAGGACCTCTCCACTGCCAGCAGGTATTATGAGATCAAAAACAAACAATGAACAATGAGACTAAAAGTTTACATGTTACATGTTAGCAGTTCTGTGAAGCTGAATTTCACACAATGGTGCTCTATGCTAAATGCTAATTTTAGCATTGTGGGGTCACATACTGTAGGGGGCTTACACAGCATGGAGCATGTGTCTTGAGGTCACTGCAGATTGTTACAGGGACACTAACTTCTCTTCTTGAGATACAGAGTAGCTGTATGTTTGTGTTTAGGAGAGCAGACACCATTCTTAATTGTATTCTTAAATATCTCAACAACTATTAGATTATTAGAATTGTATAAAAGTCACAAGGTCCTCACCTGAAAACTTTTCACTATCCTCAGACCTTTCATCTATCACCTAATCAAACTTTCAATTTGTCCAGTACTTTTCTTTACTATGAACATTACAGCCTCACAGAGCTGCTAAACCACTATAAAGTGCAACACAGTAAAAAGAGAAAAGACAAAACAAAGTGTACATTTTGCAGCCATATATGTGTTTCATCCTTAGATCCAGCACCTTGTCTAGTGCAGTGTCTTCTCTCTCCAGCACTGGCATCTCTCTCAGCCGTCTGGAAGACAAGACTGAAGACAACAGACTGCAGCAACAGAAGGTGAGACATTTTTAACATATCACATACAGTACACACACACAATGCTGTGCTGAATATAATCACAATGTGATCATTGCCAGTGCACAGAGCTTTTCACAAAACATCCTTTGTTTGGTTTTTACACGTGAGAGAAGACACTTTTATTGTTGCCCATGCAGGAGGATAGTCATAAAGTGATCGACATTCAGACACCCAATGCGTCACCCAGCACCCAGTCAGTGGGCAGTGGGAACAGCAGTGGAGGTGCCACCGATCTGTTCTCCAACTCACCCATCGTACCTGTCAACAACCAGTGAGTCCTCTTTCTGTAGTCACACAGTGTGAAACATATTGAAGTCTGTATTGCTAAAAGACTCTTCTGAGCAGTTTTTAAGTGTCTATGAAGTACATCAGTTTGTTTCCTCTACCACAGTTCTTCAACAAGAGGCCTCTCTCCTGGCTGTCATTCCAAATTCCATTTTCAAAATGTTGTCTGGTTGCATGAAAATGGAATGAGAAACAAAATCTCCAATCCGTTTTCTTTCCTGCAGTGTGCCAAACCTGACCAGTGAGCTGTTTACCCTGCAGCCTAACTTCACCCCCATCCAGACCACACACACTGTGCCCAACAATAACAATGCCTGGGGAGGTGAGGCTGCAGAATCAAACACAAACACACACACTGTAACAGTGATGCCCAGTTGCTTCATGGTCTTGACTCATTTCCCCTTATTTCTCCTCTCATGTTACCATGGTAACCTTTGAACGTCAGGTGACTTGCTAAAACCAGCCCCACCTACTCAAATCCACAGTCCTGGAGCACCATTGCTCTCTGGGAAAATGCTGCCCAATGATTTGGACTCCTCATTAGCCAACCTCGTTGGCAGTGAGTACACAGTATCTCTCCAAATATTCAGTCATCGCTTCCATTTTTTCCAGTCTGTCTGTCTGTCTGTCTGTCTGTCTGTCTGTCTGTCTGTCTGTCTGTCTGTCTGTCTGTCTGTCTGTCTGACTGACTGACTGTCTGTCTGTCTGTCTGTCCTGTTGTTCTTTCTCACTGTGTTGTTTGCTCTCAGCTGATGTGATGTTTATTTTTTTCCTTCTCTCAGACCTGCAGTTTGGGGGGACACCAGCTAAAAAGTGAGTGGATTTTTCCTGACATGTTAAACTTGGACACAAGCAGCTGACTCAGCTGTCTATTCAGTTTTATCATCAGGAATGTAACAGAACCTTTGCAGCTGTAAATGTTCTATGTGAGTGTTTGTGTGTGTGTGTGTGTGTGTGTGTGTACGTGCATCAGGCCGGAGCTCCAGTGGAGTCAGCTGGTGGAGAAAAAGCCAACAGGAGGAAGTGGTTGGCAGTCGAAGACCATGTGCACCAGCACCAACTGGACTCACACCACCCATCCAATGGCACCTGCACCCATGCCCGTCCCTCAGATGGTAATTTAGACACTACACTCACTTTGTTATTAAGTTTTACTGTAAAAGTTCTACAACACCCAGTCCAGAGTAATAAATGTTTTCACTTATGTTGCTTGATTGTTGTGGTGGAATCAAAATAGAAAATTCACTGTAGCTTGTCTGCTGCTATCCATCAAGGGGTGCAACCAAACATATTGCAGCCAGAGTTATGCAATCCCCAGATCCATTCAACTTCAGCTAAACTAGAGGCCTTGTGGGTGTGCAGAACCGATAAAGTTTAGATTCATAAACCTTTGATTCCCTCCAGTCACTGAAGTCCCGACTTGTCAGCTATTAAAAATGTTTCGATGCATTATAAAACCACAGAAACAGCCAGTACCTGTCATCTTTTTATAACTTGAATCACTTCAAATCTAAAAATGTTGTTACTAAATAATAAATACACACACACACTGATCTTGACTTGGTCTCAACTCCTCCACATCTTGGTATCTGTACACTGGGGTCTTGGTTCATGTGTATTTATGTATTAATTTGGTGTCATCCATCATTTTGTCAGTGAAGTCAGTTTCTCCTAATGACACGATATCTCATTCTGAAGTGAAACTCATCTAATACACCTGTTGGCCAAATTGAACTTTTTCTGCATTTGGGGCTTTCAAAGTAGCTCCCAAATGTGCGTCCATCCTTTGTGTTTTACTCTAATGATCTCATGTCTCTTCCATTTAATCTGGTTTCATCTTTTCATTTTCGACTGATTGACCTCAACTCAAACCGCTCAATTATTCAGCAAACAGCTCAGAAATGGCAGAGCCTGAATAGAAAGTCTAAGTGTTTTAACATGAGGAATGGACAGAGGTCGGGTTTGTCTCCTCTACATGGACATGGCTTTTATTGTTGTAACTTATTTTCTGTAACTCTCCACAGAATGGGATGATCTATACTGGCTATGTAAGTACCTTTCCTCGCTTCTCATCTTCATCAATCCACTTTTTTTCACTTGACTTCATCCTGACATCCTCCTAAAACGTGTCTGCCTTGCTATAAAAATCTATGCTTTGGGCACTTTTATCACTAGGCTGTTTGCATTGTTGACGATACATTAATTATTGGAGGAAAGAGAATTATTTTGGTTGCCTTGGCATTGTTGTTTTATCCCTTGTTTATATGTACTGCTTTGTTTTTTTTCCTCTCAGATATTTCTTATTGAATTTTAATCACATATACACAAATGTTTATACAATGTATGATTTTCGATGTGATAAAACACAAACATTCCTCCCCTCCCACTAGCCACACCTACAAACCATAATTCCTAAGGAGTATTGTTCCTGGAGTATTTTAGGAAACTGCTGGAAGTCAAGTACTAAATTGCAAGATAAATAAATAATACAATAAACAAAAAACAAAGAAAAAAACAGGATGAATAGATGAGTGTGTGTGAGTGAGTCTGTGTCTGGGTGGGGGCAGTATTTACCTGTATTTTACCCAGTATTTTACCTGTTGAATTTACCAGCCTGAAAATGGAATCCCATACACTGTTTAAATCCTACTCCCAAGCAGTTTTAATTTTGTCGAGAGGAGAGGATATTAAGCACTTGTGCGATGGGTGCAGATTAAAATAGCTATCTGACAATGGAGAAAGTGTCTTGCCTGCACGTATCTGAAAAAAGTATTTGGTAAGCTTTTCAGACAGTCGTGTAAATGATGTTGCCAATAAAAAGATCTTTAAATTTAGGATTTAGGAATGAAGATTGGTATAGATTAAAAGAGATGTAGAAATTTAGGAAGGATGTTTATTTTAACAGAGTTGATTTTGCCCAAAAAGACGCTTATGTTTCCTTGTAACTGTAACGCCAAGGTAGGTGGCGAAGGACCACAATCTTAAAGGGGAGGCTGGTATACTTTAAGGCAAGTGCCTCCGTATTCACAGGAAAAAGTTCACTCTTGTGTAAATTTAGTTTGTATTCTGAAATCTGGCCAAATCTGGCCAAACTTTGCCAAAATTTTGGCATCAACATTTAATAAGGAGATCGGCCTATAGGAAGAGCGCTGTGTTGGGTCCTTACCTCTCTTTCTTTTCTTTGTGATACATGCCTTGTATAGTGATGCTGGGAGTTTTTCTTGCTTGGAAGAATTCGATAACACTGAGTTTGGATGAGGGTAGAGCATGTCCCCCAGCGATATAGGCTCATCTAATCTAGTCTTAATATCACAGTTAAGTGTGGGGACGTGTAAACAGCATAGGAAATTTTCCATCAGTCGTTTGGGAGATCAGAAGTGTAAAGGAGTAAAAATTCCTAAATGTGTTGTTGATTTTAGAGGTGTCCATATGGACAATGGTAACAATATGGACAATTAACATTTTTGTGATGTGCTGTTTTGATTCAAATCTCTTCAGCTGATTGGCTAACATTTTACCAGATGTTGCTCCTCTTTTTGTCACTCAGGTTTAGTGGTTGCTACATGCAAACAAATGCAAATATTCAACTTCATCTATTGACAGGTTAGATATGAGGCTGACAGTGCTGGGATTATGTTTGCAATCAACTTTTAGGTCAAAATTAAGACTGCACTTTGTCTTTGTGTTTTTTTCTGTACAGGCTCCAGCACCAGTGGCTTTTCCTATGACGACACCCCAAGTGCCTGTGTATGGAATGGTAAAGAACAGGCTCATTTCATTCAGACATTAGAAAGCTTACATTCATACACTGACGGGATGAATCCACTCTAATTCAGATTTTTTATCCTGTTTGCTCCACACCTTTCCCCTCCACTCACCTGTCCTCTGACCAGCTGCCTCCTCAGATGAGTCATCAGATGGGGGGTGTTCCCATGATGCCCCCACAGCCTGTCATGTACAACCAGCCTGTCCTGAGACCGACTAATCCCTTTGGACCCATCCCGGGGACACAGGTAATTAGGCCATATGCCACACACAACTTTGGAAAATAATTTGCTTTTTTGCTGAAAGTTCATTGAGAAGATTGATACCCCTCTCATAATCTTTTGTTAAATATACTGTACTGCTACAGCCGGCAGTCAGTTAGTATAGCATAAAGACTGAAAATCTGTCCAAAGGTTAAAAAAAGGCAGGCTAGTTGTTGTTATGGTAACTAAGCTGCTATGATTAGCATCAATCTTATCATGTCTCAAGAAAAAAACGCACATTTCCCAAACTATGTTTAATAATACTGTTTAATACTGCTTCCAGATTGTTGGTTGTTTATTTATGTATTTTTTTAAACAATCTGAACCTAAAGGTTGATTTATTTTCAACTTTAGTTTGTTAGACATTATGAGCTGCTATTAACCTCACAGACTCACCACAGCATCACGTTTTCTTTTCTTTCTTTTTTTTTAATTGTCCAAATAAAGTCAAGGCCTAATGAACCAACCAAAGGAATGGTAAGAAATCCAGGAAATCAGGAGGTTTATCTCTCAATAAATGCAGACATGATTAGGAGGCAATAAAGGAGGTGGAAACATTGGGCTGCTATTACCATGCTGCTTTACAAAGTGTTGCTTAAAGGGAAGTAAAGTAGAGGCTGTGGACGTCCAGTATAGCTACTTATCTACGGTGGCCGGGAACCCTCGATGCTGCAAAAAAAAGAAACGCTGCAAACAAAAAGAAACAGCGCTGCAGATAAAAGAAAGAAACGCCGCTGCAAATAAAAGAAACAGCGCTGCAAATAAAAGAAACAGCGCTGCAAATAAAAAACTCCACAACGGAAGTGAATTACCGGGGACTATTATTGCCGGTGCACCTGTAGTTTTTTATGTGAGCGAAGAAGAAGAAGTACAGAAGCGTATTGCATTCACTTGAAAAAAAAATAAATTAGACACCTGATCTTGTAATTACGAGATAGGGAAAGGTGCCTTATTGGCCACTGCACTTCGGTAAAGTTAGAAAGATACTGGCACTTCCGGGATCAATAACTCTTAATTGAAACGTTGTTAAAACACAAAACGCATATTTTCAACAGTAGTAAGACAGACAACGAGCTACAACCTAATGTTCATCACAAGCCATCCTCGGAGCCCCACCAACAACATTAGTGTTTACTAAGACTTTTCATAATTTCTGGGATTTTTTATTAGGAATATTAATCAATAACTTTAATATGATACAGTACTGCGGTAACACTATCTACACTTTAAAATCTAGTGCCCGACTACATCAGTTTGTACGGTAAAGCGTCTTCATGGTGCCTTCAAGTACACCTCGGAAACTCAGAAATCAAATAATAATCTCTTTTCTAAGATACATATGCAGATTTAGAAAAGTCATTAAATAAACAAATCAAATTGTTTTCTGACAACTCCACCTGATTCTTGTTCTACATGTTCCCAGCTACTTCTGGGGTGATTTTCAAGTTCTTTTACTGTACCATACCGGTTTGTACTTTACTGTACAAACTGATGTAGTCAGGCACTAGATTTTAAAGTGTAGATAGCGTCACCGCAGTACTGTATCACATTAAAGTTATTGATTAATATTCCTAATAAAAAATCCCAGAAATTATGAAAAGTCCTAGTAAACACTAATGTTGTTGATGTGGCTCCGAGGCTGGCTCGTTTTGATGAACATTAGGTTGTAGCTCATTGTGATGAACATTAGGTTGTAGCTCGTTGTGATGAACATTAGGTTGTAGCTCGTTGTCTGTCTTACTACGGTTGAAAATATGCGTTTTGTGTTTTAACAACGTTTCAATTAAGAGTTATTGATCCCGGAAGTGCCAGTATCTTTCTAACTTTACCGAAGTGCAGTGGCCAATAAGGCACCTTTCCCTATCTCGTAATTACAAGATCAGGTGTCTAATTTATCTTTTTCAAGTGAATGCAATACGCTTCTGTACTTCTTCTTCTTCTTCTTCCCTCACAGGTGCACCGGCAATAATAGTCCCCGGTAATTCACTTCCGTTGTGGAGTTTTTTGTTTGCAGCGTTTCTTTTTATTTGCAGCGCTGTTTCTTTTATTTGTAGTGCTGTTTCTTTTATTTGCAGCGGCGTTTCTTTTTGTTTGCAGCGTTTCTTTTATCTGCAGCATTGAGGGTTCCCGGCCACCGTACTTATCTGGGTAGTGTAGGAAATGTCTAACTGAAGCAAGGCACAGCAGGCACAGCAGAGAACACTGGGTAGAACATAAAATGATAATGATGTGGATATCATTTGTATAGATATAAAGTAGAACAGCATAAGAACTATATGGATGCTTCTGGAATAACTGATGCACTCGTTCATAGTCATTCTTAACAAATAAGCTCTGTTCAAGCTGTGTACCTTTCAAGGAGGAGGATGAATCATGTTGGCAGATCATTTTGAAATTGAGCAACAAGTGTGAAGAAAGTGTTTTTTTACAATGAGGCTGTGGCGACAAGACAACCAGGAGAACAGGATGTTTTGACGAATTATTCTAAACATAACAGAGTGTTATTACTTCCCGAGCGCTCACGCTTACTGAGAAGCTGTTTTCCTAGCACTGCGGCAGGTAATATGCTCGTCAATAGATGCCTGAACACTTGATGGTGTTTTGTAGAGCTAAATTACTCTCCATTCTCCCCCCTCGTCCTATGCAGATGCACTTCATGTAGGGATGATGTTGTAACCATGGCAGCAAAGCCGAGAGAGAGAGAGAGAGAGAGAGAGAGAGAGAGAGAGAGAGAGAAGGCGAGAGGAAATGGATGGAGAGAAAGAGTTGAAGAAAATAAATCCAGAACCAAATCCAGTCCCAGAGGAAGAAAGAAGGAAGACAGAGAGGAAAAGGGAGGGGAGAGGATGAAGGAGAGAGGGCCAGAGTAATGGATGAAAGAAGAAATGCTGAAGTCTGACCCTCTAATCTCCTCTCCTCTCTCCATGTGGCTACTGATCTGTCTGTCTTTGAATCTATTATGCTGGGGCACCAGAGGCTCCACATCAATCCCACTCATCCTCTGTTTGATTTGCCAATTCAAACGGCGATTACGACCTGTGATGATGCAACAAAGACTGACAGCTACGGAAGTGCAGAAGCTCTATTGCCACTTCCTGACCTCCTCATCCAGATAATTACCTGTATAAACAAACTTACCCACTTCCCTCTCCATCCCACATCTGAATTACACTGGAAGGACAAACGTCTCTTTCTCTGATTGGATTGTTTGCTGTCACTTTACTCAATGTGAACTTTGCCAAGGGTGTATGTCTGCGTAGGTGATTTTAGCATCTTGTTCAGATTGATTCCCCCATTGTGTGATGTCAGTTGTAATTGATTTGAATGTGTGTGTGTGTGTGTCTCTTTTTCTACATTTCAATGTGCTGCATCGATATTACTGTTTGAGTCTTTTTATGAGCTCTGTTTGTTCTTAATTGCCAACTTCACATCATGAATCCGGCGTGGAACGATTTTTATGGGCACGCTTGTGTGTGTGGATGGGCAAAGCTGTGCAGGATATGTACTGTATGTCTTTCTCTTTTGGTACTTGATGTCATTGCGGTGTTGCCAGGTACCAATGGGTTACTGCACTGGAACTAACTGATGAAAGCACTGAGCCAGACCCAGGAATCACATCTGGATGTAAACTTCTTACATTGACTTTGTTACTTGGGGACATGCTGTACACACTGTTTTTTTTTTTGGCTCCTCTACAGCTGTGCAATATCATGCAATCTCATCATGTTTTTTCCACTCAGCTGTAGGCTAAAAAGTGTTTCCTGTTTCGACATCAGGTTTCTGTAAAGAATGCCCTTTTATTTATTTTATTTTTTTTTAAACCTGTTCTGTCATACCTGTACTGCTCTAAAAGTATTTAAAAATGCACTGAGAGCCAGAACAGAGAGGTGACAGGAGATAAGTAAGAATGGTTTTCAGTCTGGCTAGTCAGAAATAGTTGAACTCCCAACTGTATGATGTCCTCCCTGTCCTGAGCATCCGTCCTGTACAAAATTGGTCTCCTGTGAAGTCCTTTACATTCCAGAAAAACTGGATAAGTACTTCAGCATCTGTCTTACTTCCACGTGGAGTTAAAGACATTGCTAACACAGAGAGTGGGGTCTAACATTTATGGGCAGGACAGCTGAAGGTCAGTCAGAGGAGTTAAATGAGGACCAGACCATCGGAAAGCAACTGATGTCTGTTGATCATGACCCAAGTAATACCTGCAATGATGACATGCAGATGAATTCAGACAGCTTTGATGAGACATTAAATGTTAATGTGGCTTTTCTGGCAGATCCAAGGTCAAGTCAGACCCACAGACGGGCGCGAGATATATATATATATATATATATATATATATATATATATACATATATATATATATTATATATATATATATATATATATACATACTATATATATATATACACATATATATATATACACACACATACATATATATATATAGCACAAACCTTCGAAGAGGGGACAACGCTCTGCTGCACAAAAACCTAAACCTAAGCCTCATTGCTGGGATGTACAGTTGAAAGGGGCAATAATCGATTGGGGATGAAGTCGTTTTCTATTGACTGTGTCTGTTCGATGTACATGTACTGTATGTGTGTTTATGTACACATGCCTTCCCATAGAGATAAACAGGGTCATGTTCCTTGGTTAGAGATGAAAGGTCTCTAGTGAGCTGGTAGCGTGTACTAACTTAGCAGTGAATGTTATTGTGATGTGTCTCAGTCTGTACAACCCAACATCAAATTAAGGTGGCTCTAGAATCACTCATCTGCTGTAAAGGCAAAAACAAAGCCCAAAGTCATACGACCCAGAAACTCAAAGTCTCCAGGCGAACCTCCCCAAACAGCTGGAGATGCACATGCTGGTGATTCCTTAATACTCGTCAGAGAATTGCGACTGTGTTGGTGGCGCTTTGCTGCGATTCACCCCCTGAATTGAATCAATCTTCCTGCAGCTACGACTCTACTACCAGCAGAGCGAGACTTCAGTGTTATACATACATCACCAAGCAGACAGATATTCTCTGATGTTTTGAAATAAGAGGCCAGCTGACATTTGGATATCTCCTTTGGAAAATTGGCATTTCACTCTCCTCCATTACTCGTCGTTCCAGTGGTTTGTCCTTCTCCGTCAACTGAATGCTCTTCTCATTGTGCACTTCTCTCCCACAATGCAGCTCATTGCATCTTGGGTCAACCTCTGACTGTTACTGTGTCCTCTGTATATAGGTAATGCTGTTCATGTGTTTTTAGACGTGCTCTCTTTGTAAAGTGATCGAAGCCCCATTGGATGACGTACTATACGTGGGACAATTTATTGCTGTATCTGTGTCTTTGAATGATTGTATTTTGAAGATGTCATCATCCGGAGATGAGTGGGTGGGTTTGATGTTTGTGTCCATCTCGAGGAGGAGGGGAAGGAGGTGGGGTTTAGGGGAGAGGGGGGGAGGAGTCAAGGGTAAACTATCACAACTGGTCTATACCAAGAGTGTCTTCATCGAGGAAGTGGACAGGACAGGGTCTGTCCTCTTCGAAACAGGAACATTTTTTTGCACCAAAGTCATCATCAAAGCGCAGCTTCTTCTTATTCAAGGTCACTATGGATGGATGATATCAGAACTCAAACAGATTTTTGTTCTTTTATTTATTTTTAAAGACAAAGAGACTGTCTTTTTTTTTTTTGCATGATTAGGTGTCGTCTTTTTATTGGCTTGTGGGCCGGGTAAAAGCATGACCATTGTGTGAACTCTCACTTATCGGTGTGTTTGGAAAATGTTATGGAAATTTCTCCATGAGATTTTTGACTTACCTCTTGACATGAACGTTCATTGACATTCATAATCAACTGTTTTACAATGTAGGATCTGTAACTGTTTGAAGGCTGCCTGGCATGCAGAAATGCAACTTGCAAGTAACCCATCAAACTTCAAACCAAGTTACCACAACTGCATCTTTGTAAAACACCATGGATGTCAATGCCAGTTATCACCTAGCTAGCTAGACATTGCAGTCTTGTAAAATCGCTCTTTATTAAAGCGTTGCTATTTTCAATATGTGTGTTTGAAAGCTCGCTCCTTTTTCATACTATGCCAGCAGCATCATGGGAGGTTGTGATTGTAAGTCAAAGTACTGTACTATGTGTTTGGTCCATATTGTGTGGTGTTTAAATGTGTTTGCCCAGTCTTGTCCCATTCTGTTGCCAACCACTGGACGACTTCTTTCCTAGTCATCCTTTAAAGCACACACTGGTTTCCTGAAACAAGGCTTAGAAGCAGCTTCAAATTTATTTTGACACAATTTCCTCAAACCCGACCTGAAAGTGTATAGAGACCTGGACAATTACACTGTTTTTAACCCAACTGTTAAAGGGCAGATGGGTTATGTCACCGTGTCCATTAATACACTTGTTAGTTTTAGAACACACCCCTCTTTAATATTCCTCTCACCTGCCAATCAGTGTAAGGACACAGCATTAAATCTATGAGGTAAACAAACATCCTCAGACAAGTTTCTGCTTTCACAGAGTTGATCTTGGCTTTCTATACAGGTCTAAAAATGATCAACATGGCTAGTTAGCGCACACAATACTTACCTGTATTGTAACTTTACAAAGACAGACATAGGAAATGAGCGTAGGTCAAGATGTACTTACAATGGTCTGCTTGCAGTCTTCCATACTTGAAGACTCCCAGACCATTATCTTCTGATACTCAGTATATCTTTGGATTTGTCACTGAAGCTACTTCAAGGACTAATCTGGTGGCTGGAAACCAGACTTAGATGTTACCAGGACAGAAACTGCATTTCCATGTTGTTATGCCGGTGAAAGGCGCATGATGTCTATGCAGTTTCATGCTCCACCCTCCATCCATTTACATACATAATACTCATTATATTACCTCAGTATACCCTCAGTACTGTGTATACTGTGTTCACTACACTCATTCAATACTCTAGTGTCAATCAAAGTCTTGTTAGCAGGGAGTGAGGTTCCACACCTTTTAATTAATCTCATTTTCTTTTTTTGTATATCAAAAGTGATTGAATTAAACAGGTTTGGATTATTATCAGATTATTGGTTTTTATTTAAAAAGCATAGGTTAATGTTTTTGGAAGAGTACTGGAATAAAATGTCATCTGGTGCTGAGCTCTTAGTTATTTAGTGACTCCTCCACAAACACTTTAAAGGGAAGAACACACAAGCACTTCAAATATTGACAGAGAAACTAGAGTTCCATTGAAATTTATTTATTGATAATTAAACATTTCAAAGAACATAGGACAAAATGTCATTTAAAACAAAATGATAATATTTGTGTTCATTGTCATTCATACAAGTTGAATGTGGCATCAAAAATCGTTGTTTTAAGGGAGAGGGGAAATCGTGCGTTGAACCAGCAACTGATCCTGAGCCAGGTCATTCAACTCTGAAATGAAGGGCCTACCGATGTGCTCTTAAGCAAGGCACTTAACCCCAAAGTGGCCCCAGGGGCACATTTACAAAAACTAAAAACAACCCATCCTACCTAAATGACCCACGCCCAGCTCTGGCTGTGATTGCCTGGTACTTGTGAATGACAGATTGTTAGATACACGATGTACTAACAACAACAACATGACTGCTTCAGAAAGGGTTCAGATTTAGACTAAAGACGTGTCCTCCAAATCTCGTGTTTGAGTGGTCAGTATGTTGGGAGCAGGAATGTATGAGTATGAATGTATGGGGAAGAATAGAAGGATATGATTAGGACAATCAATGGCAGGGAGAAAAAAAAAAAAACAGTAATCTCCCTTTAAAAAAAGAATGGGGGGGCTCCATTTCCAAAAATCTGAAATCCTGACAAATAAAAATCCCTGAAGACAGGTAAGGAATAGGAAGTATGGACACAGGTTGGATGTATGTGTGGGTGTGTGTTGTTATGTGAGTGTGTATGCGTGTTTCCGGGAGGGGCAGGAGTGTGTGGTCTGAGTGTTTACCTTAGTGGGGGGACACCCCATCGTCCACAGCATTTTCAGGCCTAACGCTGCTGTTTTCCCCATCCCACGCTACAGCTGCGTGTGGCGTACGTCCAGGGCAAGGGCTCAGTTTGGCTCCCTCCCACTCTAGCTGCAATAATCAGCAAGAGGAAGAAGGTGGCTGGAGCAGCAGCAACAACAAGGCATGCAACTAACAGTTCATATGGAGAAGGTGGAATAATATGGAAATTCAGAGGCTACGTGTCACTTAAACCTAAGAAAGCACTACCAACTCAGGTGGCGAATAAGAAACAGGATGAGTAACTTGTGTGTGGTACAACGACGAACGCAACAATTACTGTAAGTCAGAAAATACAGGTGGAACCAGGTGTGCATTAGTATCATTTGCACGTGTAGTCTGCTTTACATGAGTAATGCAATGAACCCAGTTAAAAGACGTCTAGGTACAGGTGTTGGTGGTCTAGGTGTGGTGAATGCTGAGAACGCCAGTAATTTGTGTCAAAATGAGATGTGTTTTTCAGGTGAGACCAGAAGAGGGAAAAGGAAAAGGCCCTCGGCACTGCTGCTCGGGAAAGTCAGCATCCATCTGCATCCAAAACAACCTCCATGTTCAACTGCAGTGCTGAGACCAGTCACCTCGTATCCACTCAGTCAGCAGCAACATGGCACACTGCATTTAGAAACACGAGCCACTCCCATACAGAGGTCAAGCCCCCCCGCCACTGCCACATTAGAAATGTTGGTGGGCATTCTTTTTTCTAGTGTAAAAGAAGTTTTCAAGTATTTACACGAATACCAAGTTGTCCATTTTCTGTATAGAAACCACCTCAGCATTCCTCTAAATCACCACTGGATTCCGATGTGAGCAGAGTCATGACAGCAGCTGATGGGACTAGAAGAGCTATGGGCCAACTGGAAATGTTAGTATCTGTAATAGGCAGAGTCTTAACATCACTGGCCAAACAATGCTTGCTGCTATTCCTCTGGCTTTTAGAAATTCAAATATGTACAAAACCAACAAACTGACTTTATAAGTCTGAAAAAAATCTGTGTAACTGTCTTTAGATGTGGATGCATTTCATTTTCTTTTCCACACAGGATGCTGAGAGGATGAAATCAACACAACTGAACTAGAAAGAAAGAAATCAAGGAAATGTGAATGTTGTCCTAATGTTTCAGAGACAAGCACTGACCTTTAACCAAAGCCTCTCAGATATATTAAGCTTGTTTGTTCCATCTTCATCTATTTGTGTAAACCTCACAGTAGACACACAGAAACCTTGGAAAGGTCAATTATAATAAATCACTCCAAGAGAACATCCAAGTCATATCCTTCAATTTACCTGCTGAAAACATTTGGACATCCATGCTGTATTTTTACCCTGTTGCTATTGAGCTTGTGTGGAGGTTCAACCTTAGGCTAGATCTCCCAACTAGGAAACTTCAAGCACGCATAATTAACACTGGTAATCATCATAAATTAATTATTCTGTCCAAATTTGTATTTCTCCGACAGTCACTCTTCACACCCTTAAAACAGTTAGGCTCCAGAAAACCTTTAATACCACCCAATCACTCTACACTACGTGACCAAAGTGATATGCTTGGCTGCTTGACTGCCGAGTTCAAGTCAATTTGTGACTTTTGCCATCATCACGTTGAGTAGCACTAAATCTGTCAGCTCACTAAATACAGACTGACACATATTCACAAGATGTTCTCTTCAATTAAGAGACATTCTCCATCTTTACAAAAAGAAGGCGCTTCAGTCAAAGCAAAAACCGAACAATGCTCAAACCCAATTTCACTTCACAGCAGTTCCGCTTTGTCTTCTAGCTGCCGTGTATTACCAGTCAGGCAGTTCAATGTCTGGATGAACAGACTAGCTATTAAAAAAGAGTCAATGCAGCTGAATGCAAGTCTGTTACACATTCTACACAGGGTCAACATGAGCACATGGGTTTGGATTTAGATGGAAAATTGTGACGATGGAGAAATACAAGCCTATACAGACAAGAGTCTCCATGACTGCAAAATGAGTTTTTAAGAGGAGTAGAAAGCGAAATCCATGATTTACTTAGCTTCTCCTACCTCAGCCTCTGAATCTAACTCTATCAGCTTCTTTAACATTCAACGTGGAATCAGCTGTGCCTCTATAACAACTAACAGAAACTGTAAATATGAATGACAATATTTCAATATGACCTGTCCAACTTATCTTTTCCCCTACCTGTCCAAAACCCTCATGAACTCAAACACTTATCCACGCAACTGCCATCAACTTGCAGCCAAGCTAGTTTGAGATGAGGTTAAGATGGAGAAAGACTTTTCAGATTTAAAGCACATTCAAATTACAACCTTACTGCCTCTCTGACTTTCCTCTAAACTGTCCCTTATTTAAATACACATGCGCGTGTGTGCGCACACACACACACACACACACACACACACACACACACACACACACACACACACACACACACACACACCTGCAGTGTGGAAGGAATGTTTTGGGGTGGGACTATCGATAAGGGGGTTCTGGCGTGTGGTAAGGATAATCGTGACGCTGGGGCACGGGTTGCCCGTGTGCGGGTGTCTGCTCATACGGTGTGGATGTGGAGTAGCTTCCCGCTGCTGAGTAAGCTCCTGATGAATCATATGCACCCGATGCCCCGTAGCCTCCAGATGTGTCATAACTTCCTGTCGAGGCATCGTAGTTCCCAGATGTCGTGCTGTAGCTTCCGGACGAGGTGTCATAGCTTCCTGAAGTATCATACGTTCCTGGTGGTGGGTAGGCTCCCGATGTGGCATAGGTGGGGGGTGCAGAGTATGTACCTGGGGGTGCAGTGGCTGTGGTGGAGGCCTGTGCCTGTGTGGTGGCTGGTGCAGGTGGTGGTGGAGGAGGAGGGGGATTGGTGTAGGCATACTGGAGGTACTGGTACTGTTGCTGGTACTGTTGATACTGTTGATATTGATGCATTTGCTGGTAGTACTCTGTGTAAGACCTAGAGAAGAAACAAAGCAAATTATTGTTTCATGTTTTTGTAAAGCTCTTTGACCATGCTATGGAAATCATCATCCTCATCATGTGAGCAGGAGTAGGAAGTGGAATATATGGAATTATATGAGTGGAAGTAGCTTTAATATGCTTGTTTTTCATCTGCCTTCATCCTTTTTTTTTATCCCAATTCAAATGTGTTATGTGTACCTAGCAACAGGATCTGACCCTTCAGACGTGTTTGTGGCAGCTGGGGGCTCTTCGGGTCCTCCAGGTGGTGTCGGCAGCAGGGCGCGGCGTTTGGTTCTTATCTGAGCGAAGGAACCCGGAACAGGGTCGGGGAGGAGGGGAGCCCGATTTCCTCTGATTGGGCTGCGGTCACGCTCATTATCTGTAGCTGCTGCCTTTCTCCCTGCCTGCTGCTCTGCCAGAACCTTCCATTAAAAATATGGCAGTTAAAAAAGGCAGAACACACAAATATACACAGAAGAACATTTTTTAATCATAAATGTTAAAAAGACCTTCTGTCCCTCCTGAAAGAACTTGGCTCTTGCCGCCTCGAAAAGTGTTGTTGGATCTGGCCCACTCGCTGGCTCTGCTTCTTCAACAACTGTGGTGGCTCCAGGATTGTGATTAGTAATATCTTGGTACACCTGGTCAGCAACAGCTCCATACACCTGGCTGGCAAGAGCACCATATATGACCCCATCTGCACCTTTAGCACTTGTAATGCCTTTCAGAGCAGCATAGGTGGGGTCAAAGGATGTGGTGTTGTAGAATGAGTTATGGACACTTTGCTGAACCTGCACAGAAAGATGACAGACAGAAAAATTTTAAACATGTTAAATATGCTCAAATGTAATTCATCTATACGGCTGTTCTGGTCACAGTGTTTTTTTAAAAAAGGATCAGGTTGAAAACAGGCTGACTAACAAATGCCGCAACGCCACAATTTGCAAACTCATGAGCTGTTTTTTCCACCACTGTCAAACAGTCAGGATTTCCAGCATAGTGGATGCCCTACTGCAGAATTAACTCACTTGTATGGGTAGTCCAGCCGCAGCTGCTGCAGCTGCTGCAAGCACAGCTGCTTGACTCTGGTGATGCTCTAATGAAGGAGGTGGTCTCGGAAGAAGACCCTCCCTGCCACCTGCAAGGAGAAGCGAGCAGAAAACATGATGACAACATGGACATGGATGGTTTTCAACATCTCATTATATGTAAAACACAAAGACAAATAGATCCTAAATCTGTACCTGCTGCTACACCACCAGGGTTTCCAGCTGACACAATCTGGTTGATCAGAGGCTGGGCTTTGGACAGCTCGACAGCTAACTGACGGCCCTTGTACATGGTCCCATTGAGTGCGTCTATAGCTGCCATTGCCTCCTCCTTCCTCTCCATGTGCACAAATGCATAGCCAACATTTGAGCATAATCTGGCTGTAGGGTAAACAGGAATGTTAGCATAACTCAAAATAAAATGCATATATACCATATTTCCATTGTCATTTTTATTTACTATTATTAACTTAAAGCCAACTGTCTAGACAGAATTATGCTCCCAGGTAACTGACTTGATTAAATGTAGCGCACTGTACAGTCGTCCCTCGCTATAACGTGGTTAACTTTTCGCGGACTCACTGTTTCGCGGATTTTTTTAGTGTAATTTTGCATGCTTCTTTTTTTAAACAGTGTACTGCACAGTATGAATGCGCATTGTGTTCTGCGTCCTAAATTGGCTAAGGGAGAAGCGCACGTGTTCTGCGTCCTGATTAACTAAGGGAGTATAGTACAAAATGCGTGTAAAAAAGTGTATAAAAGTGTGTGCTTAGGGGTTTTACAGCCTTAAAACATGTATAATTGTAAAACTTACTTCGCGGATTTCGTTTATTGCGGGTTACAAGTGTCTAAGCCTTCATATGGGTGTATCGTAGCATTAGTATTTTCTGACTCACCTTTGACTTTATCACAGTCTAAAACTCTGCCGAAGGTTGAGAAAAGGCCATGTAAGTCATCTGCTGAACATGTTGCACTGAGGTTTCCCACAAATACTTTAGTAGAGTTGGGTGGCCTTGCACGTGACTCCTCGACCACCAGAGGCCTACCTCTGTACTCTTTGCCATCAAGATGCCGTATGGCCCTGTGAGAGGAAGAACAATAATTATCATCATCAGGTTTACAGCAGATGATATTAATAATTATTTTACAGACATTTTAATTCAGGTTTAGAAAGAAAATCAGAGGTCAAACTAATAAACAGTCCAATAATTTGATATTTCTTTGGAAATGTCAATACATCAAACTGCACATAGACCAAGGAGAGTGTCACTTCATAATACTGTTTTTAATTATCCAGGGATAATTAAAAGTCATTCCGGTGACTCAAGTATTCAAGAGACTGCAGCACTTCTTTAAACCTTTGTGGACGTCTCCAATTTTGTTGTTTGATTTAAGTCTGTCAAATCTTTTTCAATAAGAAATCTAGTTGCATTTGGAACGCACAAGAGCCAGTGCTTCAAACTCAGTTAGGGGTTTGACACCTCAGGCACAACATGGTAAAACCTGTACTGACTGAGACATTAAGCAAAGACATGCAAAGAATGCTTTATAAACACTGGGTGCACTGGCATGTTCATTTTTATGTCTTTCTTTACGTACTGCAGCTTTAAATGCTTGTAATTGTTACTCTATAATCTCCACAATGTCACATGCTGGAAATATCTAACACGTAAATAAATTACACTGGAAATCAACATTTAATGAAGTAATGCATCTGGATTTCAGATGTTAACTTTCTTTAATAAATCTTTTTGTATGGAGCTGTTAATACAGGTGTGTGCCTCGTATGTGTGCCTAATATGGACCGAAGCAGAGTATATTATTAGATAAAAACATGTTCATTTTGGAAATGTTTGGATCACTTCCTCCATCAGCTGTGTGGTTGTGAGCTGAAAATAAATGTTGGTGGGCTTAGAAGATAACTCTGTCCATGAAAAATTGAATTAAAACAGATATCTGAGTAACACAAGATTGAACCAGCAATAACACACGCCGTAGAACAATTGTAAACCAGATTTTGTTTCATGCATTCAAAAGAGGCAAACACTACCTGTTCATACCTGATAGAAAAGCCTTTAGAACTTTACTCCGAGGTATGCAGGAATATTTCCAGAATAGATTGATGGAACAGATCAGGGTTATGAGTAGCTGCTCACCTGTCTGCTGCGCCCTCTCCTCTCAGGGTGACGAAGGCGTACTGTCTGAGCAAAGAGCAGGTGTTGATCTCTCCATACGGAGCGAACAGCTTGTTGAGCTCGTCGTGAGTTGCGTCTAAAGGAAGGTTTCCCACAAACAACTTCACGTTGTCACCGCTCATCTCTGTATCAGCCAATCATCTGCGGACAGGCCAGGCCAAGAACAGGAGGCTTAGGTTAGTCTGGATGACACTCAGTGTACAGCTGACCTGAGAATATCAGATGGGCTTAGTTCAGAATCGGAGTTATTCATTTACTGTCTACTTGAGTTAGCTCGTTAGGTATTATGAGCTAAGCTAATAGAGGCGCTAACTTTCGCGGCCAAAATGGATCCAACAAAGTTGGAGGCAGGCGGTGTAGCTGCTGCTAGCTCAGCTAACACACCTAACGCCGGGCGAACGACCCAGAACCCGCAGCATGAACTCGGCTGTACGGTAAACGGAAGCTGAGTTAGTGAGAGGTCCTGACACTGCTGGCCATTTTGTTCAACGCGAACACACACCGTGAAGCTAGCGTTAGCTACGCTAGCTAGCGTAGCTAACGCTAGCTTCACGGTGTGCTAGCTCCTTCAGTGTTTTCCACCATGTTGGCTGGAAACGTTAGTTTAAGCTACAGCTGCATCACTGCTATGAGCTATCATCAAATGTCATAACTACCGTTCACCCTGCAGCGCTTCAACTCTGTAGAAAGAAGCATTAATAAGGCTAACACAGCAGCTACACACTTCTTACCCAACGCGCTCCCAGAGCTGGATTTCAAAACTCACATCACTTCCGGCTCCGGTATGGGGGCGCAGTTTCCTCAGATTACAGGTTGACAGCACAGCTCCACACAGGCCGTACACTGTGAGGCGTACATATACAACATACTATCTTTAAACTGTGTTTGTCCCTGAGCTCATTCAAGCTGTAGTATATCATCATTTGTACTTTGGGTAAATCACAAATATAAAAACATAAATCCAGTTATCATTTGTTTGCTACAAAGAAATGCATTCTAAAAAGCTGTAGAAATCATTTGAACACACAGCCACAGGTTAGTCAACAGTTTGGGCATGTAGTTAAAGCTTTACTTTAGCGTTGGTGTTCAAACTGTCCTTTTTCATATCTAAACCAGGTCAGAGTAACAGTAATCAGCATCCCAAAGAACCTTCAAAAGAATATGAAATATAAAAAAAAGTTAGCACCTTACAATGCAGTTCCCCAAAACACTCAAAACAAACACAAAAACGTGAGTAGTGCTTGTGTGTGACTATAGTTTGTAGTTTGGCATAATTTCATTCCTAATCATTTCATTTCGGACACGTGAGTCTGACTCCCGTGACATACAGTTATGACGTAGTTATTTCCAGGTGGGATCAGGTGGGAGGAAGGAGGAGCCACAGACGATCTGAAACACAGGTTATGACTGGCCAACGTGAAACAGAAGTAGATTTTTCCATTGTGATAAAGTTTATGGAAGAATGAGGAGCATGCCGGCATAAAGTGGAAACAGACAAAGACGTAAGTAAGGAGCCCGGTGACGCTGGAGTCATTTAATGTATTCACGCTGAGATTTGATAAACAAGTTGTGTGATTGTACAACAGGAAGCGATTTAGCTCAAAAAGGAAATGTACAAGCTGTAGAGGAATGTGCGGTGCGGATCCAGACAGATGTTGACATGTAAGGAGACATATTTGATATGATCACACATCCAAGCCAATCGTGTCATTTCATATTCACCCATTTATATTTAATATTACATTGTTTTCTGTGGCGTTTGTCTGTCCTGTCTGTGTGTCTATATTTTAAATGCTTGTTTCACACACCTTCCTGTCTCATTTAAGCTCTGTCTGAGCTGCTGCACTTTACCAAGTCTAGACTTGCTGTCCCAATCTAGGTAGATTTATTACACAGGTGTGTGTGTGTGGGGCCATCCCACCCATCTTCCTGCTCTGAATGGATTCACAGGGATGGCTAATAACCACGTGTAGTATGCATTCACTATGGCAGTGCATGCAGGGCCACTAATAACTATGTGTGTACTTGTTGTGTGTGTGTGTGTGTGTGTAGATGGCACAGCAAGAAGAACCACTGTATGACTTCCCAGAGCCCACACAGCCATCACAGCGCAAGTTCTTAGGTCATCAAAGAGGACAGGGTTCTCTGCGAAGCATCAGCGTGCTGGACCGTCTCCTGCTCACTGTCCCTGTCTGGCTTCAGCTGTCAATCAACCCAGCCACTGCACTCCACATACTGCAGAGGGAGCCTCCTGGGGTCAGAGCCACACACCGTTTGTCTGAACATACACTCACACACACACACACACACACACACACACACACACACACACGCACTATATACCTCTCCTGCCTTCTCTGCCCATGTCATACACACTCACCTATTCACTCAGTGATCAGCTTTGTTGTTCTGCAGACGTTCCTGGTCCGCAAGTCTCGCACATCCCAGAGAAACGTGCTGTGTGTACGTCTGGCAGATGACAGCGTGCCATCCTTCGTTCAGCAGTTTGGAATCATAGAGGAAAAGTCCAGTAAGAGTAAGAGTGTTACACTCCTGAACCCTCATGAGTTTTAAAATGTGATTTCTGTGTCTGATGCAAAACATCTTGACTGAATCTTCTCTTTGAAACAGAAGTGTAGCATCATGGCTGTGCACTCACATATCAAGATCTTATCTGTTTACTAAAGCTGGTTGTCATGTACTTTTTAGAATATGAATAAGACTAATAATAATAATAATAATAATAATAATAATAATAATAATGATAATATTAGGCTTGGTTTGGTTACCCAAACAAAACAAAGAGCTTCATTTTAACAAGTTTAAAACATTTCATATTTTTAAATGACTGTATTTGTTTACTGTACTGATTGGCAATTCCTTGGCAATGTATGATTAAAACATTAAGCAGCATGTCATTAAGTAACTGATAATTATTATGAAGTAACTGTTCCTGGTTTCCCTTTATGTCCCAGCAAGTTTATTTAAATGCTGAAATGTTGGGAACGATTAGCAACCAATGTGTGGCTGGAATCAATTCAAAAGCTTATGTATACTTTCTGAAATGTACTGGTATGGTCCTTTAACACAGCTTTGATCCAGTAGTCCACAGTATTCACACAAGATTACATCTATGATTCAGATCAAAAGAAAGAAACTTTGAGCATGTCCCTGTTCAAAGTAATGTAATCTTTACAATGTCCCAAGAAAGAGCACAGAGGCAGTGCAACCATATTGTGACTAACAAGTCTTCTCTCCCTCTTACCCAGCTCTGTCTCTGGAGACTTCAGCTATCAGCTTTCCAGATCTCCCAAGGCTAATTTCCTTTTACTGTGTCAGCAGGTAAAATCTTGTCTTCCTCATCCTCATGTTCTTCAGCCCCTGTATATAAAGGGTCAGTTCAGGATATCTGAGGCGGGTTGTATGAGGTATTTATCCATAGCCAGTGTATTACCAACAGTAGACAGCAGTCATCACGCCTCCAGCAGACAGGAGTGGAAGTTAAGCAATGCTGTGATTTTTTAGCTACTTAAAAAAGGCGAACCTAAAGAGCCACACACAGATCAATACAAATGCTCCAGTTTTCCACAAATGTACACTTGATATGGATAGTTTTTAGGTTTGCTTTTTTAAAGGTGTTTTTTTATGCCCCTGTTCATAGCAGTGTATTAGCTTCCATGCTGGGAGTCTTCCTGTAGGCAGTACACTGACTATGAATAAGTACCTCATACAATCACACTTCAAATAACCTGACTGATCCCTTTAAGCCTCACATTTTTCTATCATCTTCTCTTTTCTTTGTTTATTTCCCTTTTATACAATAATCACTGTCAATATTAATTGATCTGCAACAACTCAGTGTTGGTATTAATACTGTATATTGTCTGTGTCAGAGATGTATTGCCCTTCCCTCTGGAACTTCCTGCAGCCATTGCAAAGGCAACATCCCACAAAGAGCTGGAGTCTATCTCACATATGGGGATAGGTTGGTGAACAAAATGCTTATTTCCAGATTTTGTAATCCCAACCACAAATACATGGGTCTTAAAGGATTTCTTTACACAAGGCACACACATGATGATACAATACACACACAATGTGTGTGTGTATTCTTTTTCTTTTGTCCATTGAAGGGTGTATGAGTTACAGAGAAACTCAGTCAAATGAAGTATAATCAGCAGTATATTTTAAATTGTTCACTTTTATAGAATTCTGGAGTTCTCACCTAAACGTCCGTGGACCACGGGAGGCGCTTAAGCCCCAGAAGGACAAGGAGAAGAAGCCAGATGCTATTTCCTCAGCCCCGCCTGCTGCAGCATCACAGACAGGCTCTGCAGCTCAGCCTGATTCAGCTCACCAGCCTGATTCAGACCGCCTGCTCAAGACAGCACCTGAGTCAGACACCACCACCAAACAATCAGGTCACAATCCCACACTGTTCTATGAGTTTTGTCCGATCACGACACGTAGTCCCAGAGAGCTGGACTGTGGCTCCGGTCTGGGTGCTCTATGCTTCATCAACCCCCTTTTCCTGCAGTCCCAGAGTGATTTCTCCAGACGACGCATGTTCAAACGCAGCCTTAAAGTTCGCGTTTCCACAGAGACGTCGACTCTGCTGTCACCCCCACTTGCTCCTCCTCCTCCGCCACCTCTAATGCCTAAAACCAAAGGAAAATGTAAGGGCCTGAAACGGGGACAAGCCCAGCTCCTAAGTCAAGCCACAACGATTGATAACAGAGTTGAAGACTCCCAGCCTCAGCCTCTGAAGCTGACACAGCCTGGGGGGGCTGGGGTGCCTGAGATGCAGGAGCAGAGCCAAGCACACATTGAACCAGGTCAAAGTAACTCTGAAGTCAGAGGAGAGAAGGTTACAGCTCCAGTACTAAAGGGGACTCCTTCAAATGATTCAGACTACATGCAGCCCTCTCCAATAATCAATTTATCTCATTCTCCCTTACTCTCTCCATACCTCTCCCCATCTGTTTCTCCCATGGCACCTCCCATTTTCCCCAAAGTATCTCCATCTATCTCTCATGACTCTCCTGGTGCATCTCCCTCTCTCTCACCTTATCAGTCGCCATCTCTTTCTCCCAGGGTTCCCTTTTCCCTCTCTCCACACGACTCGCCCAGCGTCTCACCCTCTCTTTCACCTTATCAATCCCCATCTCCTTCTCCTAAGGCCCCCTTCTCTCTCTCTCCCTTCGCTTCTCCAACCCTCTCTCAGCTGGCAGAACAGGCCTATCACATACCTGCACCTCCTTCAAGATCAGATGGGCAGAGATCAGGGAGAGCAGCTGAGGAGGAGGGAGCAGGTGTGGATGAAAATAAGGATGAGGAACTGTGCAAAAAGAGACAAGAGGAAGAGGGTCTAGTTTTACACATGAATGCTGCTTCTGTAAGTGACACAGACAGCTGCAGCTCCTTCAGCAGTCTTGAAGGGGCAACAGAGACTTCACCTCACTCACCCCACAAACAGGATAATGGCACAACCCTCTAGTGAACAACATTTTAGACTGTTAGTGAATGACATTGTGACATCCTGGAGCACTGTGTAGAATTACTTAGTGTAGAAACAGGAAGTAAAAACAAGAAATAAGTTTTTACAAAACCAAAGATTTTAATAACTACCACTACTACTGGTTGTTTTGAGTTTGAACTGCACCTGTAACTTTCTTAATGCTCTATTACCAACCATGTTCTTTGAAGGGAGCCACGTTTCCTTTAATATCAGTATTTTCTAACTAATTAATTTAAGATTTGCAGAGACTTGAAACTTTTATTTGCATCAAAGGTACAAATAAAAATGACACTGTCGTTGTCGTAGTACTGTTCTTTGCCATCAAAGAGTTTTAGTCAAAGTTGTAGTAGATCAGCTGTAGAACAAAGACTAGACAGAAAATAGATGATGTGAATATCTACAATCGTTGATGTTTAGCATTATGTCAGAATCATGGCGTTCTTAATGACATTAATGGTTTGGTTCAAAGATAATATTCTGGCTCCTCGTGGGTAAAACGGTTCAATTGTGATTGTACAGGTTTTAGCTGGAAAACCACCACAGATGCCTTCTCACTATGACTAAATTTAACAAGTCCTCTCTGCAGAGATGTTGACATATAGACATTCAGGCATCAACTAAGCAAAAGACCTTCAACCACCAGGGTTATTTTTCATGTTACTTCAACATACTTAAGGTAAATCTCATCAAAATGACGTGCGATTGTCTTATAATTCTGGTCGATAAAATACCACTATAATCGCAAACACATTTTTTTTTGCGCAGATTAAACACCACATTTCCTGTAAAAGTGTTTCAGTTTTATTTTGCCTTACTGTCAACATTCAGCTGTCATGGCAGCTTGTTAACAGTCAAAACCTAATCATTTTCAGCCGTCAACAGTTGATTGTAAAAACCAATGAACTTTGAGTACAGACAAAACATAATTATCATTTTGTAAAGGACCACAGTCACCAGAAACACATTTATACTCTGAAACCATCTTTATTGTCCTGCAGCACTGGTTTAATGGACAATTCTTAATACATCTCTTTAGAAAAATTAATAGGTTTCCTAAATGCATCTAAAAGAGTGATGGTGTTGTTTTTTGATCCTGTTATCAAAGACAGACCTGACATTGGACTGCTGCTGGAAAAACTGTGGCTGTTGTCTTTGGCAGATCTGTACTAGTCTTATGGCTTTATTTGTAGTAGGTTAACAAGATTTGGATCATTTTACAGTTGTGTGTTTTAACATCCATCAAGAATCAGTCTGCTTTCACATATGGTTAAATAAGAAATCTGATTTCAGTTGGTATTCTTGAAGCCTATGGAGCAGATTGTTCATCCATTAACACCAGCATATGGCATCTCTTTTGCTCATCTCCAAAAGTTGGTCCTCCAGCTGCTCTGCGTCATCTTGGAAGCGCTCAGTGAAGGAGTGAATCAAACCGGCTGCACTGCCTTCATATTCCACCAGCTCTATGCTGTCCCCTGGAAACCACACAGAGGCAGACACAAAGTGAAGAATTTACTCAGTCAGTGCAAGAGTCTACAGTTGCTTCTAGGCATGTACTATCGCATGTACAAACTTGAGTGAATCCCTACAAAAGGCACAAATAAAGGTACATACCATTAACTTTGGTATTGGCCTGAACAAACATCTTCCGAGCTTCCTTCCTCAGCAGCACTGTCTCCTGGAGACGCAAGAAGTTGTGTGCACCGCTGTCGCTCACAGTGGAGTAGTCGTCATAGAGAGCACGACCTCCTTCCACATCTGCTGTGGACTTCAAGATCTATGAAAGAGTGGAGTCAGGTTAGCAACTAACAACATGATTACCATGTAGCAAATTGTTTGAACCTCTAACTCCACATTTCACTAATATAGCATTCAAAGTCTTTTCACATGTTTTCAGCAACTATTTTACAATATATTTCATGTGTTTTGAAAGAACACTGAATACATTTGAAGAGATGAAAGAGACGGTTACTTGGTTGGATTTGTTTTTGTGAAACTATCTTCTTAATTCTACTTGTTTTGTTGTTTGTCTGATTGTTTAGTCTATAAAACTATAACAAAACTAGAAAATACAAAAAATATTTATCTTAATTGCAATAGTCCAAAAACCAAATATATATAGTTTACTGTAATAACAGACAAGCAAATATTCTCATTAGCAAAGCTAGAACTGAACATTTTTGCTTTAAAATGATTATCTATCAAAATTGTTGAAGATTAATTTTACTTCAGTTCATTGATACATAAACCGTGTGGAGTTTTATAAATCCCAATTTGTGGGGATGCATTCATGATGGATTGTCTTGTCAAGGACACATGCAGATGCATAGGTGTCACAGTCTTACCAAAGATTTCACACCATTTCACAGACTAAGAGTACGGTCTAAACCTGCTCTGTATGACAAGTGTCATGACATAACTTTTGTTATGATATGGCGCTATATGAATAAAATTGAACTGAATACAGAAATGAAGTGAATACAACAATAAGAACGGTGAAGAAGAAGAGTGTTTGCTGATGTAAACAAAAAGTCATCCTGTGATGTTTTACGGAGAAGCAAATGGATTCATCACATTTATAAAACCTCAGGCAGACACGCAGAAACATAACTACAAATAAATAAACAAAAAAACAAACACTGAGCACCTTCAAGTGAACAACACAAAGAACAACTAGTGCTGTATTAGTGCAATTAAGCTGTGGTGTATCTACAGTATATCGTTCGTTTTCAGGATGTGCTGCCTTTTATTCGGCATGTCAGACCTGCTGTCTGGCTATTGCATGACAAAAGTATTGACATACCTGCAGTTTACAAAGGAACCTGTGGATGGCGTTCTTGCCCACAGTGTGGATCTTGCTTCGGTCCAGAGTGATTCGAGCATCAGGTTTGCCGTCGTGTCCCGTCACTTCCTCCAGACCCACCAGGCCCTCCCCAGCCTCCAGCAGAACACGCAGGATGACGAAACGAGCCTGCATGTGAGCCTGAGACACAAAGATGTACATGAATACATGTGACATACACTGTATACATCCCCTGACACTCATATAAACACAGACCAACTTACTATAGGCTGTATTATATCAGCAACACAAACATAAAGCTGTGTCTTGTAAACACTGTTCGTCTAACACAATGCATGTCTCATGTTCCGTATTAATCAGAGTTATGATTTATTATTAGGTCTTGCAAACCAGTCCAAGTAAAGGGTCAGAGAGACGGCGTGTTATGGAGAAAAGACACTGGGTGAGCAGACAGACAGATTACCTGTCTCCAGCTCTTGCTCTCAGGTGTGTAGAACTCCAAGCCCAACAGTCCAGCTCTGACCATGCTGAGCCAGTTGACGTACACGACATCCCCTGCATCCTGGTCCTCATGACCAAAAATACTGAACACACAGGCAGTTAACAACAAAAACAGTTAACATCTAAGCCATAAATCACCATATATTTGTGTTGTTAATTCTTTGTTAAGAAATGTTTAAATAGACTTCCCGATTTTGTTATTACTTCTAACTTTGACTTTAAAATGTCTTCCCAGCTAAATCAATAACTATAACAACTGCAGACAGATGTACAGATGTAGAACAGCATATGTGCACTATAACAAATTCTGAGTGCATCTTAAAGTAATCTTAAACTCTTCTTCTTAGGTACATAATGCAGAAGCCTCTACAGAGTTAGATAAGAATGTTGGACCACATATATCCTTGTCTGTAAGCTAATGACCATCTATGGACATACAGTAGTTGTGTTACTGTCCTGAGAGCATACAGATGAGCCAGAGGACAGCTTCTTCAGAACTGAGGGAACATCATGTCATGACAAGGATATGGGTAAATCCTCCATTGTCCATGGCCAAGCTTCAATAAACCTTTCACCCAAATCATCTTGGACTCCTGTGAACTTTCTCTGCACTGACCACTGATGAATAAAATTCTGCTCAACAGAGATGGCTGGGACGAGAAAAACTCCCTGCTCTTTGTCCTCATTCCTCTCTGATAGTGATGAAAATGTTCTTTAGTTACTTCCCAAACATCAAATAATGGAGGATCAGAATCAGGGCTGTTAAAACCGTATTGTCAGATTCATAGAGATACACAGTCAGTGGAGGTTACATGCACAACATAATGTACCTGATAACTTGCTTGTTGAGACACAGATAGAGTCCGACACACTCAGCACGGCATTCCTCATAAGAGGAAGCAATCGTAGAGAATTTACTGTCCCACGTCTCGCTGCCCCGATACCAACTGGACACCTGAAAGACACATCAGTCTCAACATCTGCCAACTGAAAGCAAAGTGAAAAAGATGTATATACACAAACAAACTCACCGGTTCTCCAGTCTCTGGGTTGGTCACCTTACTCTTGTCAAAGTTGAAATTGCCCTTGTCATCCTGGTAGGAAGAGATGAAGCAGAACAAAGCCAAAGTAGGTTTTATTTTCTCACTAAGGAATCAAATCAAAAGCCAAACAAGGAGAAAATCTTAATTCTTCAATATCAATTGTTGTTCAAAGTTCTCTCACTAACATCACTTGTTAGTGAGCCAATTGTTTGTGTATGGCATTCAACATGCATGTGACTATAAATGTCATAGGTTAGGTCTCTGACGCTGACATGAGCATAATTTTGACTCACCTGCACAAACAGCTTGCCACTTCCATGTCCCAGCAGCTCATGAAGTCCAACCTGCACCTCGAATGACGGTCCCTTCCACTTGATAAACAAATCCTAGTGCAAAAGCACACACAAACACACAGGAGAATGTGTGATTGTGGGCTTTGTGAGAGACATGACAGCTATTACTAAGAGAGGAAGCTGCATGCGTTACCTTGTCCTCTTCTTCCAGGAAAGTGAGCTTTTCTTTTTGTGTAGCGTAGGCTACAGCCAGCACGTTTCCTAGTGACACGTTTTTAAAGCCCTCTGACTGTCTGATGTCGTCATCTACACATAAGAGCACACAGAAATGTTTTATACTGAACTGTATTATTTGAGTTTAAAAGAGGCCCACATCTCAGCATACGTACAGTTGGGGATGTTGATGCCAGCTGGGATTCCGCTCCCCGCAAAGGTGAGCACATCCAGTGAGGTGAAGTCAGGTTTAAGGAAAGTGTCCTTCTCAAACTCCCGGGGCCAAGGCAGCTCAGGGAGCAACACTTCTGCTGAGCTCACTAGTTTGGCAAAACGTTCACTCATTGCTTTGTTCACAACAGCAACGAAACCTAGTGGACACATCATATCCCCGAAGTTAGGAAGTGAACTGAAAAAAAGTTTGACTAATCCTGAAGAAAGGACGGTAATGAAAACCATTATTGTAGCCCATTAAACCTATGTTAAAGTAGCTCAATCACAAGATTAATACATCTCTTAATAGTCTTCAGCACCGAACCACAGCAATAAATCCTGGTGAGGAACACCAGCTCACGGCTTGTGTTTCAATAAATAAGTTTAAAGTGTTCTTGATCACTGAGGTAGTTACCTTCAAACTCTCCTCTGGAGCCAAATGGGTCCCTGTAGCTCTCTATGAAACCAATATAACTGAGAGGAGGAGGAAAGGAGGAGTAACAAAGAGTAAAGGGTAAAGAAAGAGAGAAAGAATCCACAGATTATTACGGGAGAGTAGTATTCAAATGTGTCTGAAATTAAGCAGGTACATGTGCACTTACACATTTTTTACTGTAGTTACCTCTCAACAATTGGTCCCTTGTCTTTGATCCAGTAGCGCGAGCCCTCCTTATGGGCTTCAACAGAGCCCAAAGTGAAGCTGCGCCTGTACTCCTCCAGCATCTTTCTCTGGTTCTCATTGGCAGCATAGGCCTGTATGAAGTATTTGGAAACAGAACAAAAATGTCAGAAATGGAGCTGTGGAAGGAGGATTGTTTTCAGGTTATCCTGGTGGCCTCGGTTCTTCCCTTACTATTATAGTTACACCAAAGGACATTACTTTTGACATTTAATTTAAGATGCAGATTGCAGCATTGTTTGTCATTTTTATTCTTTGTGGTTTACAGAAAAATGACATGCCTATATAGCTCTGTTAACTTCATATTTTGGTGGTTCCAAACAGCTTGAAGAATAAAGACTGAACACTGACTATATCCCACACTCTCACCTGTGCTTGCTGGAGGCAATAGCTGACTTTCTCCATAAGAGGAGCATAGTCTCCCCTCTTCACAGTGAACTCTTTGTCTTCAAAGTTGAAGCTGCCACAGCAGGACTCACATTCCCCATCCACTGCACAGTCTGTGAGGCAGCAGTGTAGATTATATTGTTTTAATCACAGACCATGTAGCATCAATAACATTACTTAGATAAACTAATCTCCACACAGAGACGTGGAGTAGCCATGGCATGTGATACATGGTAAACATGTGACAAGTGTGATATGATATGTTATAAATCTATTTCTGGTTTTCATGTAAAAAAAGTGTTCTGACCTTTCTGCACGGCTGAAGCCAAGCGCACCTCATAGCAGGCTTTACCTCCGTTCTGCCTCTTGAACAGACGGGTGTTGTAGGCAGACAGTTTCTAGAGGCAAACCACAAGAGCACAACTAAGAGTTAGACTGAAAAAGATACAGAACCATCAAAACACTGATAAAAATGTTCAGAAACCAACAAGAAAGAACTATGGAAATAAGAACACTGGTTTCAGGTGTGAATTCAGCTTACTTTCGAGTCCAGGAACTTCTGAGCCAGCTCAGCATCCTCTAGAGAGCAGTTTCCTGAGAAGTAGGTGGTAATTCCCTGAAGAAAAGTAACAACGCGTCATGAGCCATACATTTTCTCATAGGGGTCACAGTACGGGGCCATCTGTAGTTGACATTAGGGGTTCAGTCGCTTCTTAAAAAGGACAACTAGATTAGAATGGATCAGGATTAACAGACTTGTTCGTAAGGCCAGGGATGTTGTGGGGGTGCAGATGGACTCGCTGACGAGGTGTTGGAAAAGAGGATGCTGTCTAAGGTGCGGGCTATCTTGGACTATGACTCCCACCCACTCTATGAGGTGCTGGACAGACTCAGAAGCACTTTCAGCCAGAGACTGCTGGCACCAAGATGCTCCACAGAGAGACACAAGAAGTCTTTCCTACCTGTGAGCATCAGCCTCTAGAACTCCTCCCTCAAAATATCAGACACTCCAATTCAAGTCCAGTAGCTATCCAACTGGCTTATGCAATACATAAGTGCAATTTTCTCATGCATGCATACTGCACTTTAACAATCAGTGTCTATTCTCTGTACAGTCTCTCAAACACTAGATTCTTTTATAAGGTTTTAGATTTATATATCGTGTACTTTACTCTTACTTGGCTTTTATTTTACCGTTACTGGTTTATTTAACTGTTATTTATACATGTGTATATAGTGTTAAAATAGGATATCGTATAGGTGTATAGTGTTAAAGTTTTGTTTTCTTGCCGTTGCTTACTGTCTGACTTACCATTTGGGAGCTGCTGTAACAAAAACAATTTCCCTGCGGGGATTAATAAAGTATTTCTGATTGTGATTGATTCTGATTCTGAATTGTTATTTTTGGCGGCCAATTGAAATACACCAAAGTGCAGAGCATTTGGCTTGATATTTGAAAGTATTTAATTTATGTGGCACGAGTAACATCTCAAAAATGAGAACAGCGGAGGAGGAGAGGAATAACAGAGGGCAGGACAGACTCACCTGCCAAAAAGAACAAAACTTTCTGTCTTAACATTTGTGAAATCCAACCAGTCCTGACGACACAATGGATATTTCATTTAATATTACCTGATAAAAACGTTTTTTGTCAAAGTTTGCCTGAACTCTGCATTAAATGATACAAGATCCCACCTTGTGGCCTAGCCCCAGCTGTTTCTGTCGGTCTTCCAGAGAGTAGAGAAGATACGAGCAGCTGTCCCACAGAGCCTCTACCTCAGCGGGATGCTCCTGGAATGCCTTGCTGGCCTTCACCAAAGCAAACAGACTGTCCTGGGTGGACATACAACAGATGCATACAGCTTAAAATATGTCACAGCAGCAGTACAGATCGTATATAATATGCAAACATGCTGTTTTATGAGGTACACAATAAGGTATGTAATATACAGTATGTGTTCATGTTGGTGCCGTGGTAGAGTTTTTACTCTTTTTTCTCTCCATACCATATTTATAGTACAAAACTGAACAGATCAGCTGAGCTGAATTCTCCTTACCTTAGGCAGGTTTGGGATGAACTTGGTGTCTCCAAAGGATTTGTAGTTCCCCATGTTGGCATACAGACCAGCTGCATATACTAAGAAGGCCTAAATAACAAAATATTAAATATGGAAATAATAATTTCCATCCAGTATATCTTTACATCACTGTATTCTTATGTGGATGAATGGAAGTGTCAAGACAGCAACAGAAAGATACAAAGACCGCATACCTGGTACTCCTCAGCACTGAGTCCAGCTGCTGTGGCGACCTGTTCTAGCTGTGCAGGCGTCTGCATCCTGAAGATCCTCTGCAGCAAGACAAAGATATTTGCAGACTCTGGGGAAGTCTGCAGCAACACTGCCAGACCACCGTACCTAAAACAACACGTTTTTTGATGAGCAGGGTTTTAGACCTTCAATAAACTCCATTTTTTTTTTGCTCTTAAAAACAGGTGAGATGGGCCTTTTCACTGTGGAAAGGAGTAACGTACCAAGCAGCGCGTGACAGGTAGTGTGCGTACATCTTTTCCTGAGGTGAAAGCAAACGGAAAGCCTCGCGGCAGTCAAGTGCAGAGACACCGATGTCATTTGGGAGGTAGTATTGGGAGTCCACCATCTTTAGACTGAGATTTAACAATGACAATAATGAACTGAATTCAGAGAGGGGAAGGAAAAGCAGAAACAGAGACAGGAATGTGAAAGAGAAAAACAAAAAAAAAACTGAAGTAAGTAAATCAAAGAGACTGCTGTACAAACACAGATTTATGACGTTACAGGATGTGGGATCTCTTCTGAAGAGTATTAGCTGTGAAATACTTCTTAACAAAGCCCAGCACCCAAATATGTTCACTTTATAGAATAACAGAGAAACGCACCAAAGCTTGTTGGATATTAAGATATTGTTACAGCAAAAGAAGCTAAACCCCCTAAACGTTGATTCAAACTGCTTACAGATATGCAAAAGAAAGATTGGACTATTTTAGAGACAAACAGCTGAAACTTGATCCATCATGGCACAGATTCAGTTCAATTACTGAAGCCAGCTTTCTGTTTCACTTTCAATTCAAAATATAAGTGAAGAGCCTGTCATGTTTTTGTTCACATTCCACATGAGCAGCATGCTGACAGCAGGTCTGAATTCAGTCCTTAGGCTAACTCAACGACAGCGTTAGCTCCTTAGCGTGCATGCTAAGACGGCTCCTGACTGCTCGGAACACGTAAACACTCCGACACAGCTTCTATAAGCCAAACATTATATCAGAAATACTATGCATATGCATTTCTGTGCATGGTTAACTAGTATTTAGCTAATTATGAGAGGTATAAATGCGGATACTAACTCAACAGCTTGTTACCTTCTTTCCTGCAATAGCTCCGGCGAACATCAAATTGCAGTCTCACGCTGTAGACTTCCTGTGTTCATTCAACGTTAGATCCGCCCCTCACCCAATGACAGCTTGTATATTGTGGTTGATAGAAACATTAACCAATCACGAAGTACTTGCGCCGGACTTTTCGATACACTTTATGTCGTAATTATCTGACCAACAATGTGGAATATACGATCTCTGGACCTCCAGAACAAACACGACAGACTATAACTACACTCATACACGTCCTGTCCGAGAATGTATAATTAGGAATATGACGTCAAGTATTGAATACTGGACGAGGTGGCCGAGTGGTTAAGGCGATGGACTGCTAATCCATTGTGCTCTGCACGCGTGGGTTCGAATCCCATCCTCGTCGAAGTTCTTTTCCACAGTCGAAGGAAGACATCTCAACATTACTTGATCTTGGCAGACGCCGTTCACGCAGTAACCGGAACTCCTGACAGGGTGATGCTGGTTTGTCAGCCATTGATTAGCTTTTGCTCTATCTTTGAACTGTCCCCTCCCTCTTCACAAACTTCCGCCTCCCCTCCCCCCACCCATCCTAGTGAAACTTTGGCTTAGGAAAATCACCAAATCTTGCTTTTATACATGGAACCATAACCACACATTCTTTCCAAACGCACTTTCATTTCTTTATCCCTTTACTAGGACATTATTTTCCTCTTAGAGGCTTACAAACCACACTGCATTTCATCTGTTTATTGGTTTTATTGAATTGTAAAAACATGAGAAAGTGAATTATTTACAAAGGGTGTGCAACAGAAAGAATTCAGTTTCCTTGATGAATGGGAGAGCCAGTCAGCTATACTAAATCCAAATGGTAGTTTCACTGACCAGTTAAGAGAAATATTAACAGACATCTGGACATTAGACACATCTGTGTGCGCATGCACCTGTGTTTGTTTATTTTAGGGTTCATGCTTGGGTTTTGCCATCCCTTCTTTCAGGAGGTGTTGTAGGGAGTATCCAGCGATAGCAGTCTGAAAAGCTCAGGCTCTTGTCCACAGCACAGCTGGTGCAGTAGACAATCCCAAGAGCCAGCATCACTACAAGGAACACACACAGAGGCACCAGCAGGGCCACCAGCAGCCAGCTCTTATCATGCTTTTGTTTACCTGCATCAGATCCAGCCCCTGCTTCCACTGTATTGTTGACATCCTCTGTACTATCCATCTTAGATCCGTGCCCCCCACTGGCCCCAGTGGCTGACCTGTTTGCGGTCTCATCTCCCACTCTATCACTAGCATCTTTACCTCCTCCCTTAACATCAGCATCATTATCAATTTCATTGCCTGTGTTATCTTTTTGCGTTGGGGATGGTGCTGTCTGATATCGTTTAGGTGATTGGGCATCCCATTGGTTCAGGTGATTGTCTGACCCATGAGGCACATCAGGGGCTTCTGTCAACCAGTCAACATCAAAGTTAGTGTCAGCTTCAAAATTTGGGTCTGGGGTGAATGAGGTGGACCAAGGAATATTATGGTTAGGGTTTAAGTCAGGTATGTGTGCAGAGTCACTGGGGTCAGGGGTCAAAGTGGAATATTCTTCATCATCAGGTGAAGGCTGGCAGGTAAGTCCATCTGACTGCATGTCATAACCATTGTCACAGTAACACTGGTACCCTCCCATGTAGTTGATACATTGCTGCTGGCAGGGCGACTCCCCCACACATTCATCTACATCTACACACTGTCCTTCCCTGCTCAGTTCGTACCCTGAGTTACACAGGCATGTGAAGGACCCCACTGTGTTCTCACAAGTGTCTTCACAGCTGCCCTCATCGAGGCACTCGTCAATGTCCACACACTCGCCTTCATCATCTGGCTGGTAGCCGGCATGGCACGTGCAGTGGAAGGTGCCTGGGATGTTGACACAGACTTGGGGGCATGGTTGCTGTTGACATTCGTCTACATCAGAACATCTGCGGCCATCTGGACCCATTTGGTAACCTGGGGGGCAAGTGCAGCGGATACCCCGAGATGTCTCTACACAGTCATACTCACACCCCATCTCCACACAGACTTCTTTCATGTGGGGCTGCTCGGTGGGACCGGCGGAGTCAGAAGATAATTCAGGGGGGTCAGTTTGACTCAGGGGATCAGGTTTGCAACTGTACCCATCCTCATCTATCGTAAAGCCCTCAGAGCAGTAACAGTAGTAATCTGTGCCTGTGTTCTGACAGTACTGCTCACATCCATGGTCCCCGCTACACCAGTCCTTTGGAGCTCCACTGGACAAGCAAAGTGGGGCGTCCCTGGACCAGCCCACTGTCTCGTCATCTCTCTCCATACACAGTACTGTCTGCTCATCTTGACCATCTGCGCCTGAGCTGCCTGCAGGGCAGGGTAGAGTAGCTACAGACCCATATGGCACGTGTGTCAGCAGGGTGCTGACAAGGTGAAATGGGGTGGTGTAAACTGCTGGGCCTCTACCCTCGTCCTCCAATGATGGACACATTCCTTTGTAGTTGTATTGGCAGACATATCCATCCAACGGTAGTGCACATGAGCCATCGACCCACCGGAAATTGTCGCTGCTCTCTCGTCCACTCTCAGAAGTATGGACAGTCATGGCCACACAGCGAGGGGCTGCACAAGTCCCAGGGGTGTCTTCACGGAGCCAGTTGGTGAACTGGCCATCCTGGTCTCCTGTGGGAAAATAAAGACAAGGGCCAGGTCAGGAAAAGTGGAACTTAAACCTTTTTAGTTTTCTTTTTTTTATTTTAACCTATATGCATTTTCTTTTCAAATATTTAATTGACGTTTTCAAATCTGTTTGATACAATTAAAATGTAAATCTATATGGTTATAATGATTAAAGCCTCAATGTGTAGAACTGTTTTTATATGAATCTATTGCTGAAAATGAGATAATTTTGGAGTGTCTTTTTTCTGCTACCATGAGCAGTTGCCAAAGTCAGGTATTTAAAGCCCAGGCATATAAACTAAAAAGCCCTCATTTATCACTGCATGGACTGAATAATACACAGTTTTAACAAACTGACAACATGAAAATACTGTTATACCACCTGTTACCTGTTAGGAAGGCATTTCTAACAAACCCTGGTTAAATGAAAACAAAATGATCCACATTGCGAGATACCACTAAGAATAAGAGAGAAAACATATTTTTGGGGTAAACCGATCTTTTAAATCAAGACAAATGAACAAAAAAATGTCACAACCACGTCGGCCACACAATTCTTAAAAATGTAAAGACTTTTCTAGCTTAAAACCATGGCAGACACTTTGAGTGATTAAAAACACATCTGTTTTTTATTGGGCGATGTTTGTGTAATGGCTAAATCAGGTTGAGGGGTAGCATTGAGGTCAAAAGAAGACTGAACTTCCCCTGTCACGCCAGCTCTGTCTCCGTGAAACAAAAGAAGTTAATGTAATAACCATCCAGTCACTGCAGACATCTGGAGGCTGGCCCAGGTGCTAAAGTCTGACAGAGAGGTTAGGGTTAGGGCCAGCACAATGGATTAATACTATAATCTAAAAGTAATTTATATGTGTGGAAGTAATAATGGCCTAATTTAATGAAAGTTTAGGAATGTATGTTCTTGTATCACACATTTAAATAAATATGTCTAAATCAAATTTAGAATAAAATAGGTCTAAATCTAGTGTTTAGCTTTAGCTACAAACCCTACCAGAACCAATTTAGTCAAGTGGGTAGAAAATAACATTTTTGAACAGATTTAACCCCAGTTATACTGACCCACATATTTTCCATTAGGTCACAGTCTAAAACTTAGTCCAGTGATCTATGAAAAAAATGACTGGGGGAGGGGAGAAAACATACCATTATGTCCTTCTCTCTAATTGGAATTTTAGTTCTTAAAAGCCAATGCAATGACTGATATGGTGATGGAGGTCAACATTAGGAACAATGAAGGGTGAAATGTCAAAAAGATGTGACTTTGCCTGTGACCCAGACGAATCCTCTGAGTGGTCTGGTGGATGAACACTGGCGTGGCGGTCTGTGTAGTCCTATCCAGAGGCGAAGCCTTTGCCTGGTCCCCTGTGCCTTGATGGCCGACAGTAGCTCATGGACCACACCCGCTGCCTCGTCGGTATGCATCGTTGCCAGGGTCCCACCTCGCTCCCTGCAGCTCCGCCCAGCCTCCCTGAAAGTTCTTTTCTGGAGGAAGACAGTGTAGCATCCATCCTGGTGGCAAAGCGCGTCTCTCTCTGCCAGCTGAGGCTTGACTGCTGGCTGCTCCCCCTCTGTCTCCCTCAGCCTCTGGCCTCGGCTTCCAGAAGCCAGACAGACTATCAGCAGCCACAGGGCACACAGGAGACTCATGCTGCTGCAGATGCTACTGCTCCTAATAGTCTTTTGCATCCTCCACCCAGACATGAGGTTAAATCTAGGCAAACATTCAACTGAATACCCAGACCTTACTGTCAGAATAAATAACCTGACTGCCTCTTCAAAAAAACTAACCCAGATTCACCCACTTCAACTAATTTATCAAAGAGAAACTTGCCAGACCAGACTTGTTATATTTTCTCTATACTTTAGTGCGATTGAATAAATAATCGGATCTAATTGACCTTTTACTCAAAGTAATCTGAAGCAGATAAATTGGATAAATTTAATTTACCTTGGATAGCCCAAGTCTTCAGACAAACAGTCCTACAGTGCAGAATCAGTCAAACTCCATTCGTCAACACACTGTCAGCATTTCTCCTACTGTAGAGCAGATTTCACCAGATCCTATACTAACTAAAAACTAATAAAACCAATGAAACCAGAAACCAACGCAGTCCAGTGGAATCCCCTAGAAAGTCCAGTACAGTCCAAAAGAAAAGTCCAGTGAAGTAGCAGTAAAGTCCAGGGTTCAGATGTGTCCTTCAGTTCATTCCAGAGGAGTTAAATGTATGTCCATGTATGAATTTGATGAAATTCAGTGACAGAAAGCCTCTCCTGTATCTGATCCTGCTGGGGCTTTCTGCCTCTGCAAAGTTTGCTTTCTGACTGAACCTCAGAAAGCAAGATGGGGGAGGGTGGAAGTGTGTGTGTGTTGTGATGTGTGTGTGTGTGTGGGGGGGGGGGGGGGGGGGGGGGGCTACGTAGAGGAAAAATAATTGTGTGTTTTTGAAAGGGCGGTGGTAAAGTGTGCGAGTGTATAAGGGAAGGCTGGAGGGGTTACGGGGGGGGGGGGGGGGGGGGGGGGGGCTCTGGTCGGGGGGCTGCAGAATAGAAAAACCCTCAGAGAGTTATGAAAACCATACGGCACCATTCTGTCCCCCGATCTTGCCTATGGCTTCAGACACACACACACACACACACACACACAGACACACACACACACATACATGCATGCTGCACAGCATCCACAGGAGTGGAAAGTGTTTGTCAGCTCTGTGAGATGCAGAGATTGTCTCCCCCTTACTCTTGTTATCCTCTTCTTTCTCAATTCCTTGTCTGTGTCTCCTTCTCTCAGCCTCTCAATGTTTTTATGTCTCTTTAGTTTGTTTCTCTCAATCTCTTTCTTAATTTCTCTCTTTTCCACCAGTCCTTGCTCTTTTTTCTATTTTTCTACCACCCCCCTCTTTCTACCAGGTCCATACCAGCTGGAAGTTTTTAGAGCCCAATGGAAACATTTCAGTATGAAACGGGAATACCTGTTGACCTGTGTGTGTGTGTGTGTGTGTGTGTGTGTGTGTGTGTGTGTGTGTGTGTGTGTGTGTGTGTGTGTGTGTGTTTAATGCAATAACTCCATGAGGGCAAAGATCGGGGGCATATGGAGGAGAGGAAACAGGAAATGCCAGATGTGCATCAGCCTGATCTCTCAGTAGCTGGGGAGCAGAGGAGTAGACTAGGGGTACCTCTGCCGTCACATGATCTGCTTCCCATGATTAGTGTGTTTGGTGCAAACACAGAGTTTGGACTTTCCAAATAAAATTAGAATCTTTTTCTTTTCTCTGGCAAAGCCAAAGAATATTTAATGAAGCCAAGACCATCGATTTTAAGGATTCAAGCAGCCATAATAACAAGCAAACAACTGGGCAAGAGACTGTAAATGAAGGTCTACCACACACAAACCCAATTGTTGAACAATCTAAGCAACATAAATGGAAGTGTTTGGGCAAACAATAGTCCTACAACATAATGCTTGTCACGTTTTCTCTGTGGAAAGTGTGACATGTCACAACACAATCTAGGCTGCTTGATGCTGCAGCTCTCCTCTTTGTCTGCTTTGGAATAACTGTTTAATGCAAGCGTTCAAATCCCAACCTCTGTGGCTTCTCAACGCAGGATGATGAGATGGAAAAGTCATGCTGTAGCTGAATCAGTTATTAGCAGCATCACTGTGTGATGGAGTGTGTGCTCTTTCTGTGTACAGCAGATGAGTTGGCTAGCTGTGAGGCCTGTTGGTTTTGGCAGACAGTATATATACAGTCTAACTATTCAGCAGTATTTTCCAGTTATGTAACAACCATCGGAACTAGAGGGGGAACAAACATAAAACCTCAGGATCCCGGAGAACCTAAAGAGCCTTTTGGTCTTGTTCCCCACCCCCTTCTCCTCCTACTCGCGTCTTTCACATCCCTCATCCTATGCCTGTCTTCCTCTCAGTTTCTTTTTCTTTGACTATCCCTCTGTGACTCCTCTCTCCCTTTCGTTATTATTCTATCACCCCTTTTGTCCCTCTTGTCCTTTCTTGCATCCTCTTGCTCTCCTCCCTTTCCTTATCTTCACCATTCTGCTCCTCTCCAACTCTTCTCTTTAAGTCTCATTTCTTGGGCTCCAAAGTCAGAAATCTCTTCCCTAGAACCCCAGCTTTTACCCCAAACCTCCACCTCTTGTTCTGTTTATTCTATCATTCTTCCTGGTTAACCCCTCCCCCTGCACAGACAACCACACCCCCAGAGACACATACCAGAAATGTAATTGATAGAACAGACAACACTTCTCCTTTCCACAGTCCTGCACTCCCAATTCCCCCATTTCACATTAACTGCACTTACAGTACCTACAAGCAACTCTATCTTTTAACCAAAAGACCTCTAATGGAACATACAGGTCTCCTGATTTTATATTCCCCACTTCCTTGGTCACAGCCTCCTTGATTCCTAGCCACTTGCCACATATCATGACTCTGATTCTCAACTTCTAGCACCCAAGCAGCTGAACTATACTTTCCAGTGGAAAGTCAAAAGCTCTCCACTTCATCTCCATTATAGCCTCAATATGTTTACATATTATGTTAGGCTTGAGAAGAACTGGTTCATACAAAACTGGCAAAAGTGTGAATTATGAACAGCCACAAGTGAAGAGACTGGGCAGATACAATGACCACTTACATAACAGCGCGTTCAGCATTTTCAAACTGTCTCTTTGCCTGCCTTGGAGGGCATTTAGTGTCACACTTGTTTGACTGCTTGTGTAAAAAAATGTTCTCACCTCTGCACATCATTTGCATAATTTGTATGTGAATGTTGAATTGTCAGTTTAGTTACAGAATTTGTGGGACACAGCCCTGAAAAAAAAAAACAGATGAAGAGTTTACAGCCATGCTAGCAGCTCTGTGAGGCTGTACACTAAATCACACATCACACACTGGCAATACTAACGTGCTGAGATAAAATGTTTACCATGTTCATCACCTTAGTTCAGCTGATTAGTACAAAACACAAATTACATCTGCAGCTGATAGCGTCATTAGTTTTGCAGGTATTTGTGATGAAGACCATCCACTCATCATCTGTAACCACTTTTCCTCAAAGTCAGTATATATTTAACATTCAAAATATATTGCCATATCTACTGTATGTCAATGTGTCAGCATTTATGGGAAATAGAGTCTGTTCTTTCATTCAGTTTCTTTGTAGATGTGAATAGAGTTATGCTGTGCAGGAGCAGCAGTTTGGGTGTCATCTTTCTGCCTCTGCTTTCATTAAAATGTTTTAAAACATTTGGCTAAATAAATAAGAATCCCACTGGTCCTGAGGTCACAGAGCTTCCACGCTGATGTCAAGGAAACTGCATTGTTATTTCCTTGTCGTCTTGGGTCATTCCAGCTTACTGAAGTGTTTGTACCATATCAAATACAACAGGACATGTCAGTTTGTTCATTTTTCCCAACCGCTGGTGTCTTATGTCACAGACAGACAGACAGACACACACACACACACACACACACACACACACACACACACACACACACGCTGAAGCAATTAGCTGCGGCCTTGTGGTTGAATAATAAAGTGTAGGCATTCCTGGTGATTTCTGTGGAGTGGAGGAAAAAGACGATACTTTCATCCACTTCTTCTACAAGGTCCATATGTTTTATCTTTCTTAGCAGACATGAATGCCCTCCTTCCACATCCAGACCGTCAACAAATCTTCACCACAAATATCTGAGCAGGCTCGGGTCGCTGTCAAATGGTAAATGGACTGTACTTATGTATCTACTTTCTAGTCTTACAACCACTCAAAGCTCTTTTACACTACATAACTCATTTACCCATTCACACACATTCATACACTGATGGCATTGGCTACCATGCAAGGTGCCAACTGCTCATCAGTTTGAGGAGCTAACCATTCACACACATTCACACACCGATGGCACAGCCTTCAGGAGCAATTTGGGGTTCAGTATGTTGCCCAAGGACACTTCGGCATGCAGACCGGAGGAAATTGAACGGCTGATCATCTGATTAGTGGACAACCCGTTCCACAGCCGCCAAAAAAAATGTAACTAGCTGAAGTTGAATAGTTACTTCAATCATCAGCTAAAGAATTTGAACACTTTCAGAAGTTAGTGTGTGACCCTGCACTGTAGCTGTGTCTTTGTAGTGTATATACGCCAGGTGAACTTTACTAACCTTCACCGTAACCTTGAAATTCTTTCATGCTCAATTTCACTCTTCTCCACACCTGGGAGCTCTAACTTACACAAACATAGACTCTTACTGTTATCTACTGCTTGGTTGCATTTAAACAACTTACTAGCAACCAAGTGGGCATGGGGTGGAAAATCTGATTTATATTTCCATTTACTGAGCTGAAAATTAAGATGTAAGACAATTCCCCACAAATATCCCACACTGCATTCTTTAAATTAGAAAAAAAGGGGGGAAAATGAATACCACTGTGTGAACAGCTGCTACTGAATTTCCAGTTAGAAGACATATGGCTAGTTTAAAACAAACATGGCTGCTGATGGAAACTGCAGTGGCCAATCTCTTTCAGTCCAAAAACATTTTTAAGCTTTGGAGGGAAAAAGCAACATGACTAGTAAAGGCTCAGGTGACACAAATGCACAATTATTCAGACTGCAGTTGGAGTTTGCTGCACATAAAGAATGACACATGTAGAAAGCAACCTCAGACAAACAGAAAGTCTCTGAGAGAATCACCAAAAAACTGCTTTGGTTTAAAAACTGCTGAGAGGCAGAAAAAGAGATGCAGAGAGCACTGAGAGAGGATAATTCCTGACAGATTATTCCTTTACCAGATGATAGGCTCAGCTTTTCCATTGACACAGCCTCACACACACACACACACACACACACACACACACACATACACACACATACACACACACACACACTTGCACTTCTTTGTAGTCTTCAGTGATACGGTTTTGTTTCTCCAGATACAGTGCCATTTGTGTGTGTAATGGTAAATGCATTAACAATGGGAAGAAATGACGACAACTCCAAAGTGACGAGACACAAAGGCCCAATGGAACAACAGAGACAGACGGCCGTCTGATGTGTAGGACCTTGGAGATGACTTACCACACGTCTGACCTCTCTGTAACTTTTCCTCCTGTTCTCTCGGGTTTTCACTTTCTAACTACATCTTCTATGTGACCTGACCTAAATTTTTGTGTGTGTGCCTGTCAAAAACAGCTATTAAACCCAGCAGAGGAACAGTACAATACCTGACTCAGCATCAGTAACATAAGGTAAATAATTCCCTAACCACAATTCTAAAATCTTCTGCAGACAAGCTACATGAAGGGAAGTCGAATGACAGCCTGTCTTTCTTTGCTCTACTATTCTTCATTTTACATCCCCAACTGCGACACAGTGGTCACCTGGCAGGTTAAGAAGGTGGTCTTCAAATTGGAGGTTGTTATATATGAGCTCAATGTAATTTGCAGGGAAACACATTTGGGGGAGTAAATAGGTAATACAGTTGCCTCTTGCAAAAACTGCTGTCAAGCCTGATCCAGAGCAGCAAAGTATTCCAAATCCCCAAACTGTCAGCGGCCAGTAGCTGAAGACTTTGTTGTACTGGAGAGATTCCAATGACTGCGTTGAGATGTATGAAAGGGAAGCAGAGAGGGAGCAGGATGAAAAAATCAGAAGTCTTTCCGTAAACAAATAAAGATTTAAAGAAACCCTCCCTAATCTCTTTAAAGGTAACCTTCTTCTGCTGAACAGAACATTAAACCCAGTTTGTGACCAGAAGTTACACAGCACACTCCACTCTGTAGATCAGTGTTTCTCAAAGTTCACTAGCACGCCAGCTCAGAAAATATTTGGCTCTCCAACTACCAACTTTACCAATTCAGCCACTGAAAGTTTACATAAGAAACAACTCTATTCCTGCTAGGATTATTCACTGTTACAGTATTGAACAGAACAGGTTCAAGAACCAGCCCTAATTTGGAATCCTAAACAAATGACATACTACATATTAATTAAAGAGCTTTAGACGTGCTATACTTTTTATTTTGGGACAGAGCCAGACTGTTATCTATTATCTGTTAGAGTTAGGCTTACGGTAAGTCTTTATGATAAGCTAAGTTTAGCACCAAGAGTGTTATCAATCTTCTCATCTCACCTTTCAACTCGCAAGAATACAAATAAGAGCATTTCACAAAAATCTATTCCTTTTTTTAGTATAACTGTACAAAATAAAGAAATGAAATATAGAATTGTTTTTTCAAGACCAGAGCTTTAAAAAAGACTAAACATAAAAACATGTATGGGTGCATCCAATGCAGCTGAAATTCATTGTTTATGCTGCATAACTTTGGTTTAGAGCTGTGCTTTGTCTTCCCTGCTTAGGAAGGATTGTAAAACCAGATTAGCTCATCAGTCTGTCTCATAAATCACATAAACTGTCACACAGAACCTTTCACCTCTCAGTCCTAAAGCTTCACTATTTCCACTGACCCATTGATCTCCTTCCCTTGCCTCTCCTCTCTCCTGTCTCAATTCTGCTTTTCCACATTGTAAATTTCCTCTGGGACACACTAAAGTTCTTCTCTTCTCTTCTCTTCTCTTCTCTTCTCTTCTCTTCTCTTCTCTTCATCTCTGTTGGCCTGATGGTTTTGCTCTTGTTGCTTCTGGCTGGAACTGTCTTTTCTCACAAGTCTGACTCACTTGCCTTATTTGTCCTCATAATGTGACTTTACATAGCTGTCCCACTCCTCTTTGGTTCCCTTTGTGTGCTTGTTGGCATCTGTGTCTGTTTCTCTTTTTCTCTGTTTGCATGTGTCTTTCTATTCTGCTGCCTCCTCCACTGATTTCCCATTTCACTCATTCACTTTCACAGTTCATCTGTTTTTCACACACACGCACACACACACACACACACACACACACACATTTTCTGTCCCAGTCAGGCAAAGTTGTTCTGGTGTTGTGTTTCAATTCAAAAGGAAATATTTTTCGACTATGCAGGAAATGTCTGAAGTGCAAGAATCATTCAGCCTACTCTCACACACACTTACACACACACTCCCTCTTTGTATAAAAATACTTTTTTATCCTAAAAACTGAATAGAAGAGGGTATCTGTTAGCGTAGAGTAGTACCAAAAACAGCAGCAGCCCTATCAGATACGAGAATAGTAAAGCTGATGTCAGGCAGGCTGACTTGACACCATGAGTATGACACTCATACTGTCCTTGTGGAGGCGCCGTTGCTCTAAAATATGGTGGAAATGGGTTAGAATGACATCATAGAGAAACTATGAACTGTGGTGGAAAACTGTGGTGAGCACAAAAACCACACCATCCAAGTACTGTAGCACTTGCTAACATGTATTCAGGCAGAAATGACAAAAAGGTTTAACTGATTCCTTGATCATGATAATGTCCCAATTCATACTGTATGATTTAAATATGAGTTGTTAACAGCGTGAAAGTTTGGTTGCCATTGAAGAGAACACAACACAGCACTGAAGAACAATGGGGCCAGGGCACCAGCATAGGCAGCATGGCTCCTGTGAACACCAGCTCCTCTGTTGCCACCACCTGGTTCCTGAGGCACGCTGCATCTTCCACACACAACCTCCATGACTGAACATCTGGGAAAATAAAAATCAAGACATTATGATGACATACACATCAAATACCTGTAAAACAACCCTGATGCTCTTGGCAAAACATTTAGTAGACACAATGTTAAAATCTCCTAGTCCTGACTGAAGTTCCACACTAAAGCCTTTATGGTTGTCCATATGTATGAGGGGACAAAGATAAAAATATTTGGGGTTTAGAATGAAATCAAGTATTTATAACATCCAGTGGAAGCATGTAATAAGATTCAAGAGGAGGATGAAGAGATGACTACAAGGCACATTTTTTTCATCATGTGGTTTAAACACGCTCATGGGACATCGCTGTAAAATGCAGACATTTAGTGGAGGTTGTAAAGCCACACTGTATATAGAATAGAGGCTGTATCTGAAATGGCAGCCTATGAGCAACATAAATATAATGTTTGAGAGGGAAATAGGATCCACAGAGCGATGTTTAAAACTGTAGCATCTTTCTTTTCTTTACTTTCTAGTTTTAACCACAAGTTTTAAGCACAGGCTTTTAGTTATTTTTACTCTCTTGAGTTGTTGAGTTGATTTATAACATGACAGTTTTGTCCCTAAAGTCCCTAAGATAAGATAAGATAAGATAAGATAGACTTTAATGATCACCGGGAAAACACACACACACATTGGATTTGTCTCAGCAATTTATTTATTATTATATTTTCTTAGAACTTTTGAATCTGCTTTGTCATGGATTGGTTTGGACTGGGTACCTACAGTAGTGATGAGAAGCAGAGTACCACTTTATCAGCACACAAAAAACAAAGTAGTCAAAAGAAAGAAGTTCATGAAGGTCTGTGTGCTTTAAGGCATTCAGGGTTTAAGTTCAAATAAATGCTTGAAACCAAATTGGGCATCCTTTGTGTGTGCACGAGGCTTGATAATTCCTTAATATGAAGTCTTTCAACATGTCACTTTTAAAAATGAAACCAAATGTAACAATGCAAGAAGTGTGTTATACTTTTCAGGGATTTGAAACATGATGTTTGGGATCATCATGCAGTTGAAAGCATTTACCATGTACTTTCAGAATTGTGGATTTGAGTCCTGCTCATGACTTACCAAGTGTTATTTTTAGATCTAATGTCTTGGCATAGTACCACCAAATACTTCACGTCACTTTCAGGGTGAAAATGTCTGGAAACATTCTGGATCACCAGACACATCATGTGTGCAGACTACTGTAAACAATTTTCCCTGAAAGTTACAATGACATGGCATATTTCTGCCTCATGTTGCAGCAAGGGGAGCTTACTCTTTATAAAAAGGACAAGCCAAAACACACAAACACACAAAGAAACATATTTGCAATAGATCTACAAAAATCCGACACATCCTATAAATAAATAAAAATATATGAAAAGTATCAAAATAATACCTTTCTGTTAAGACAGACTGAACAGAGCAAACCCTTTAAAAGAAAACAGTTTGCAGCCCACCAGGTTTCCTCAGGACAGTGAACAGTTCTTCAGGAAAATGAAGGCACTAAAAAAATACAGAGCCACAAGGTCCTGTTTTTATCTTGTGTGCAAAAATTCTGAACAAGAACAAACCATCAAAAATCATCTTTGAGGACTCAGCAGTAAAATCTGTTTGTCATCTCTTCTCATTGAAGGACACATTTATCTTTGTTGCTGTATTTTCTCCTCCTCATCTCTAGACCACGCTCCAGACGCTCATCCTCCTCTAGTGCTCTGCAAATACACACGCATATTACAATACAGTGCACAAAACATGAACTGTTAGTCATCTATACACAATCCTGTAGCAATTCATGTTTTTCAAAGAATTTGAAACATGACAATCGAATAACTGTGACTTGTTTTGTCTTTTTCATACAGCTCTACTTTACTTCCACACACACTCACCCTCTCTCCTTGGCGTCGATGTCTCTGATGATCTCGTCCCGTTGGTTGACCAAAGACACAAGCTCTTGGAGGAGCAGCTGCTCCCTCTGCTGCTGAGTGGATGACTTCTGCCAGTCTGCAGGACAAACAGCAGAACTTTACCGTGTACAATGCTTCAAATATCTATGTACAGTAAGGAAAGTGAAGTACAAAGACCTAATATCCAGCTATCTGGAACAGAACAGCTATAATCTACAACATATTTAATCTAATTTATTTAATCTCCTTTTATCTATTTTATTGGTGTTATTATGGCATTGATTTTTTCTCCTGTGCATTATCAAATCAAATCAAATCAAATTTTATTTGTATAGCCTAAAGTCACAAAGTACATTTGCCTCAGAGGGCTTTACAATCTGTACAGGGAGTGACACCCTCTGTCCTTAGACCCTCGGTTCGAGTAATTGTTTCCCTGTTGACACCTTTAATGTCTTACTATTAGCTTGTAAGTCCTTTGCACTACCATGTATGAAAGGTGCTAAACAAATATTTATGACTTGTACTGCTGAAGATTTCAACAGGATATATTGCCCCTTTTACTCCACTAAATATATTTTAAAGTTATCATATATACTTTCCTTAGATAATATTGTAGGAGCTATTAAAAAATTGAAGATTAAAGTTAGTCTTAGTTGTAAATGTAATTTGCTAATTATGAGAAACTTTGTTTGATTAACTTAAGTGTTTGTTTTATTTAAATTAGATCTTTTGCTAATGTTCTTTGTTCCTTGAGTACCAGCATGCACCTGGGTGGGCCTATGATTTTTTTTACCAGGACAAAGGAGGCAGCAGCAGCCATGATTTCCTTTGTTCTTTTGTTTGTTTTATTATTTTGAAATAAATCATCACAAAACGCAAGGATTCAGCTTGGAGATTCATATTTTGCCTGTGTTAAACCACATTCCCATTGTGCATCAGTAGCCTTTGGATTTTGTTTGGTTTCATTTTTTTTTATGGACAAATGGCCACTACAGATACTATCATCTCACTAAATATGATGCAACTAGTCTAAATTACAGTAGCTCCAACTTGACAAGCTACAACACTGTAATGGAGTATTTAAAACAAGTATGCTACTTTTACATTAGTAATCTCACTACTTCTTCCACTTCTTGGTTACTGACCTTCTATAGCCATCATAACCCGAAGTTCTCTGTTCAGAAGCTCAAATCTCCTTTCCAGATCCTGCTCCTCCTGCCTGTAGACACCGTCAATAATCAGACAAATAACAAGTGTGTTTTATAGTGTGTATTGTGGATACTGTAAGTGTGTGTGTGTGTGTGTGTGTGTGAGAGAGAGAGAGGGATCTCACAGGAGTTCCAGGTTGTCCTGTCGGCGTATCAGAGCATTCTTCTTGTTCACCAGTGTAAACCACTCCTGGATCAACCTCTCCTCTTCGTCGCGGTCACTTCCTGTTTAAACAGAAAAAAAGGTTGGACCACCTTCACCAAGTGTGTAATATACAGGTGGACTCATGGGCCGCTGAAACCTTGATTAACACACAGGATGCCTGAAGAACTCAAAACATTTTTAGCAGTAATTAAGATAATTATTTTCTACTTAGCCATATTGTGAAATTTATTTGCATAATTCAGGGTGTTGAGTGGTACAAATGTGCAGACTACAAATTTAGACCACTTAGTCCAGCTAAGTCTTGCATCTAATCTATAAAGCAACAAATAAAAATAACATTTTTGGCCAAAATGCAGGACTCATGCATTTCAATTACATAGAACATTTCCATCCATTTGAATTACACAGGTTTAATATAAATCAACACATAAACTTAATGTGAAGCAAATAAGATTTATGTAATAGTACTAATAAACTCAATTTGATTCCACTGCACAGTAGTGTAGTAGTAGCCAGGTTTATATTACATAAATCTATTACTTGCTTCACATTAGGTTTGTTAGTTAATTTATATTAAAACCATGTCATTCAAATGGATGGAAATTTTCTATGTAATTGAAATGCATAAGTGTCTCCAAAAGTCAGCTGGGATAGGTTCCAGCTCCACCATGGCACTGATGAGGAACCTAGTTAAAATGGGTTGTCCACTGTTTAGTTCTCATTCCTGCTCCTCAGTACTTTCTGTTTTACTGATGATATACTGTACATACATATTTTCTTTGTTTGTGTGTGACTCACCTGTCTCCATGAGGCTTCGCAGTCTTCTCTCCACCACAGCAGCTCTGCTATCAATGTGCTTCTGCTCCGTCTCCAACGCTGCCAGCTCACTAAGCACATACTGGCTGGTATCCTGCAGACACTGACCACAAGACCACACACACACACACACACACACACACACACACACACACACACACACACACACACACAATCACCCATGAACATACACAAGACAATGGCAGGCCGCCACCAGGAAAAGAGGGAAAGGAGATCAAATGGAAAAGGGATTTGGGAAGAAGAAAAGGGTCAAAAGATTAGAGAGAGGCCAAAAGAATGGGAAAATACAAGCTGTGAATGTTTAGAACTATGGAAATGTTTTCTTTATAATGAATGAAATATGAAAGCATAATATGATATGGAAGTCATGTTAATGATATTCATTTGATTTGATCTGAGAGGGAAAGTCAAAGAAAAGAAGTCGAGAAGAGAAAACGTAAAGTGAGGAACACAAAACTGACCATTGTTTCATCCTCTGGTTTGGTCGGCTGTGTCTCAGCCGGGCTCTGCAACTCTGCACACATGAAAGTGTGAAAAACAGAAGAGAAACATGGAAAACATGGAAAGATAATAAACAAAATGTACTCACCTGTATTATTAGAGATTTCTGCTGGAGACTCAGTCATTGTGTCTTCATCCTGGGCATGAAAAACAGGAAATCTTCACTACAGTTACTATCAAAAGGCATACTGTAAATAAAGGAAAGATTTACATTACAGTTTAAACATAAAAATCAGTCACAGTATCAAATGAAGTGTTACCTGAGATCCAGATTTGACTGTTTTGATTAGCGACCTTGGAGATGAGACTGGGGTTATTGATTCGTCCACTAAAACCAGATGAAAACAGCTATGAGAAGTTCAAATCAAACTTTTATAACCTCATTATTTCACATAATTTAACAAGCTTCGTCCACTGATGTATTCATATTCTGTCTATGGCTGCACCATTACATTAAATTCAGTACTCTACTTTATGGTATCTCTGGGAACCTTGGGGAACTACTAGAATCTTAATTGAGGAGCTGTAAACTTGATTTAATGATTTGTTTATCCTTTCTGCGTGTTCTTTTATCTCAAACTGTATTACTTCACATTCCTAAGATCCCTGGAGACACACAAATGTTTCCCATTTGTTCTTTACTTTCCTGTTTGTCTGACTTGATTCTTTTTTCTTCCCCTCCATTATTTGTCTCTTATTTTTCTGTTAGCCCTTTCTTTCACTTATCCAGCCTGAGTTGCTGTATGTAGAAAGGTTGAGTATCTTGAAATATGGACTGAAATGTTAAAAAAACAAAACGTTTAAAATGCTAAAATATTTACTAGTATGACACCTTTAAGCAGTCGTTTGGTCCTTGGTGGTGGAACAACCAACGTGCTGCTTCCTCCTTCTTCTAGGCTCACTCCTTCATTCAGTCTGGCCATGCAGAAAGCAGCAGCGTCAACATTAGTGGGACCAGGACTGGAGAGGGCGATGCCATAGCTGGACTGGCTGCTGTTGTGCTCTATCTGCAGCACGCTCAACTCCTGGTTGGTGAAGTGTGAGCGGATCTGGCTGAGGTAGGTCATGACTATGAGTCGGTCAGGGATGGACAGAAGCACCATGTCGGATGGCTCCAACAGACGAGAGATGCCCAGAGCCTCGAAACCGTCAAACGCCTGAAGTTGTCCGAAAAAAATGACATCATCATTAAAGAAACAAACTGCATGTCAGAGGTCAGAAGTTCATTTTAGACTACAATGGACAATCTACAATGCCATAAAGTCAGCCGTGTAGCCATGTACAAGTAGAATTTTTCATTTATACTTTCAGATTGTTTAATGAGAGAATCCCAGTGAAAATAAAGACATTTTATGTGTCGCTTTCAGCTTTTTGTTCTTAATGTTCTTCTTTTTAATTGGTAAATGGGCTGTACTGTAGCACCTTTCAGTCTTCTGACCACTCAAAGCACTTTTACACTACATATCTCATTCACACACATTCACACAATGATGGCAGTTTGGGGTTCAGTATCTTGCCCAAGGACACTTCGGCATGTAGACTGGTAGAGCACGGAGCAAACCACTGATCATCTGATTAGCGGATGATCTGCTCTACCTCCTGAGCCACAGCCACCTAACACTTGTGTATGATAACGAGTGAGGAGTTTGCATGAAACCAAAAGAGACAGAGTATTTCTTCAGTTAAAGTAGAGCAAAGAACAACACTGCAGTTTTTTTCTGACAAGATGTTTTCACTCTTCAGAAGACTTATTGTTATTGTCTGCTTACCACGGTGTCTTTTTTGATGTTCACCAGATGGCATCAAATTCTACACTTTCCTTTAAGATATTTTTATCTGAACTATGTTTTATTATCAGGTAAAAAGTGTTATATTAACCAGCTTCTGTATGTCACACTGTTCTGTATTGAAGCTCACCTTCTTGTTGTTGATTTTGATGTCATGAGAGTCCAACTGGTCAAAATCTCTAATGGGACAGAAGCAGGAAAGAAAAAAATGGGAACATTTAAATTAATGTAGAGATAAAAACTAATTTGTGATTAATCTGTTTTCTTCACGAATTAATTAATTGTTTGCTCAATTCATGCCAGAAAATACTGAAAATTCCTGTTACAATTTCACAGAACACAAACTGAAATGTCCAAAACCCAAAGAGATTCAATTTACAGTTTTAGAATTCAGTGTCTGACAATCATCCAATCCAGGTTAAAACTGAAAGTAAAAAAATCTAATCAGTTACAAAAAAGAGGCTTAAAGCTGAGAAGCAGGTCATGTTGCTGATAAGGCATACATTTTGTCTGGATGGAAGTGATGTAGGATGGCACAGAAGGCCAGGCCATTCCTCCAGGATGTGCTGAAGTTGGTGACCTTTACCCCCCGGTACCCGTTGGTGATTTTCTGACACCACTGGAGCAGTGACTGACTGGAGTTCACCAGGTCCTGGTGAGGAACAGAGAGGAAGAAGAGGAGGGAGGGATGAAGAAAGAAGTTCGGTTTTGGTTGTGTGTGTCTGCTTGTTTGTGTATAGTTACCTCAGCTGCATCGTCCTTCCCATCAGCCCCTTCTCTCACTATTGGAGCAGCATCAGAAGACTTGAGGTCAGAGGTCTCTTCTTCTGGTAACGTAGGAAGTCGAGATGTCTTCATCTCACAGTAATGTGGAGGAGTGATGTATTTTTCACTAGTGTGTGTGCTAGAGGTGAACTCTTGTGGTGATGGTGGTTTCTTCTTTCCACCTTCAGCCCTAAAAGAGACAGGACATAAAAAACAGAAAAGAAAAAAAGTTGTTTAGTAAGCCTGCTATCAGAACTGTTACCAGTGATTCGTAGGCGTGACAAGAGACATGCAAGCTTGCTGACACGACAGATCAGAGCACTGAATTGATTGTTAGAGGGCATAATAGGAAAAGCATTTCGTGATGCAGCATTCAAGAAAATGGAAACTTGTGTATCCATGGTTGACTCAACACAGGTCTCTGCTGTTTGGCCTTTTTTAATCTTCTAAGAACAAAGCAGATTCAACAAATCTTGAAACTACACGGCAAACCCATGCACACACACATATTACCAGAGCTGTTTTATATTTGTCAAATCAAAATCAAATCTCAAGACAAGACAACTTAAAGTTAGGTCTTAACACATGACACAGCATTTGGACATTTTGCTTTCTAAGCTGTGAGGCTAGCAGGGCTATACAGATATCAGTCTAATGGTCTAATGGAAACGATAAAAAATAAATGAAAATTCATGATCAAGAGGATGAATACTACAGATTTTGGTGATCCTCTGACTTTTCCTCTTGCTTGCTATAATATCTGGTGCACACATTCATGGCTACAGAGGATAACAACTTTTGAGTACTTTTTTGTACTTTGGAGATCCCTTTACTTTTTGTCTCATTTTTGTGAGTTAAGTTTGACTCAACTGAAAGTCTTTGCATATCACATATCCAAACAACTGCAAAGCTTCGTGGCATGTTATTTTACAAAGTAGCAGAGGTTGACAACCAATGCTGACTTACACGTCCTCTTCTTCTTGATTTTGCCCAAGCTCATTGGCCAGTGGCTCTTCTGCATCAGTGAGTGGTATTTCCTCCAGGGTATCAAAGCAGGGGATAATCGAGTGCTCTCTGTGATCAGCAAGCTCTGTGACATCACAGTCAATTTCATGAGGGTCGGGGATGAGGCGTTTCATATTACGAGGGCCAAAGACAGGGGATGTGTCACCAGTCATCATATGAATTTTAGCCAATAATAACCTCTCCTCCTCTTGGAGCTGTTGGTCTTTGGTGAGTTGGTCTAGAACAGGGGTGTGTGTCTGTGTGTGACGGCTTTTACTATTTGTGTTGTGTGTGTTTAAACTGGAGTGACTTGTGTCTTCATCATCCATCATTTCAATAATCCTGTGTGAATCTGTAGACCTTTCAGCCATTTTTGTGTCACTATTAATCTTATTGAGGTTTGTGTCAGTGTGTATGTTGCTATGTTTGGTGTCACCGTGTATGCGAGCAGTGTTTGTACTTGGAGGGAGTGGCCAAGGCACCACTGACGACTGAACAAGTTCTTTCTCATCATCAGTTGCTACCTTGAAGTTTTTCAGTGGCTCTTTTTGTGCCACACTACATGGGGAAGCAGGTTTTACTCTAGTTGTCTGGCTGGCTCCTTCATCTTGTTTAAACCGTGAGGGAGGTTTACTTTGAGGATAGTCAACCAGAATGGTTAGAGAATGTTCAGGTTCATTTGGCCAACTGGCAACAGAGCCCTGGTAAAAGGTTTGTCCATTGGAGGGGAGGGAGGAGGGCTTCTGGGAAACATCAAATGATACGTGGCCTGGACTGAAGATAGAAAAGAAAACTTCAGAACTTAACCTAAAGGCTGAAGGGCTTTTGAAAAAAAAACTGTCAATGTCCTCATCATGCTCCATTCCCATCTGGCAACATCATCTCACACAAAGATTGGGAGGAATTCAAGCGTAAAAGGCAGAGTTGGCTGTTGCTTACTAAATTGGCGACAGCCAACTCTGCCTTTTATGCACCAATTTGGAGTGAAGTGAGGGTAGAGCATATGCTCCATAAAGGATAACAAAACTTGACTTTCCCCAGATTTTCATAATTTTTCCATAAGGACAGGTGTCTGGCCATATGTGAGATCATACCAAACTGGATTTGTCCCTGGTTTTCCCTGCCCGTCCTGTTCTGTGTTTGGTCTTGTCTTCCCTGTCTGTGCAGGCTGGGCGTTGCTGACCTCATTTCTCCGGTCACTACATTGATCCATACCTGCTCTGCTTCCACACTTACAACTCATTCACTCATCAAGCTCCTGCAGTATTTAACTAACTTTAACTTCACCCTTCCAGACTGCTTTGCCCTCCAGCTCTGCCACGCTCACCTGCCTCTGTCTGTTCTCCATTCTTTACCATCCTGCCCTGAATATCTTCCCTGGATCTCATGTCACTCACCTCATCCCCTGTTGTGTTATTTTGGTCACATTTCGTAAATAACCCTTCTAAGCCTATTCCTGGCTGTTGTCTGCAGTGTTCCATCTAACGCTTAACAAATCGGGCACTAAGGTTTTATAAGTACACCCCATGTCCTCCCTGCTCATCTCCCTGTTTTAAGCCAAGGCAGGCTGGAAAAAGGAACGTCCAGTTTCCTTCACAAACAACATGGTAATGATGATCTTGAGGTGAAGATGCATGACTCACATGCCAACATAACTCTTAGAGCCAAACCCACAGTCAATAAGGATAGTCGTGCATAGTAATTATTATTTTCCTGCAGTGAGTCAGTCAGGCCTTGGTTAATGGAGGAAGCACATAGGAAACTTACAGGCGCAGTATTATGAGCCACAAAAGGCAACAAGCAGATCTCTCAAACAGCCACCTCTGTCCCGGTTACTCACCTCTCTCCCTGCTTCTATTCACCCCTCTCACCCCCTCTTACTCACCCTGCTTCCCCTTCCATGTACATCTCAGCCAGCCAGATGGAGCCAAGATCTTCCTGTCCTCTCTCATACTCCACCTCCTCGTCCTCCTCTCCTCTCAACCACAGTGGGATGGCACCAGACTTCAGCTTGGATTTGCCTTTTTTAACTGATCTCTGAGCAGAGTCCTCAGATCTGACTGATCTTGAGTCTAGCTTGTATGTTGGTCTGACTGCAGGGACATCACTGTTAGGGTCAAATGTTTTCACTGACGTGGGATCAGACTTGCTTTCTGACTGTTCTTCATCACGTTGTAGGTTGGCATCATACGCAATATCATCCTGTTCTGCTTCCCTCAGAGGAGGCCAGTCATCTGATTGGTTATTCCTGACTTCCTGTTTGTTTTCTCCTTTGCTCTCCTCTTCCCTTTGCTTTAACTTCTCATCCTCTCCCTTTCTCTTTTGCTCCCTTTGCATTTTTCTCTCCCTCTCCTTATTTTCTTTTTCTTCTATGTGCAGCTTCCTCGCTTTCTCTGCATTTTCTCTCTTCACCCTCTGCTTTTTCTCCATCTCTTCTCTCTCCTTTTCCAACCTCCTTCTCTTCTCCTCCATATCCTTCTCCATACTTTCTCTCTCCTTCCTCTCCATCTCTTCTCTGTCCTTTTCCAACTTCTTTCTCTTATCGTTCATTTCCTTTTCCATCCTTTCTCTCTCCTTCCTCTCCATTTCTTCTTTCTCTTTTTCCAACCTCTTTCTCTTCTCTTCCATTTCCTTCTCCATCCTTTCTCTCTCCTTCCTCTCCATCTCTTCTTTCTCTTTCTCCAACCTTGTTCTCCTCTCCTCCATTTCTTTCTCCATCCTTTCTCTCTCCTTCCTCTCCATCTCTTCTTTCTCTTTTTCCAACCTCTTTCTCTTCTCCTCCATTTCCTTCTCCATCCTTTCTCTCCCCTTCCTCTCCTTCTCTTCTCTCTCCTTTTCCAACCTCTTTCTCTTCTTCTCCCTTTCCCTCTCTATCTCTATCCTCTCATTTTCTAACCTCTGTCTCTCCTCTATTTCTTTTTCCATCGTCTCTCTCTTCTTCCTCTCTCTTTCCTCCACCTTCATGGTTTCTATCCTTTCTTTCTCCTTTCTCTCCCTCTCCAGCTGTCTCTCATTCTCCTGTTCACTTGCTGCCAGTCTCAGACTTGCCACCAGACTCAGGCCATGTGAGGGCAAACACTCTGGTTTCAGAGTGATGTCAGTGTGTTCACTAATCTTCTGACTGTGTGCTGTGTCAGAGAAGGCTGTGGGTGGTAAAATCACTGGAATCAGTGGATCTGGCTTAGAGGAACACAGCATTTCTGAATCTACTTCATATAAACACGGCTGATCTTCATTACTGATAAGGAGGGATGGTTGGTGTGCAGGGCGGTGTTGATGTGTATCATCAGTGGATCCAGTTGTCTGAAGGATGGAGGCCACTGTCTCATAGCTAAAGGGACAGACACAAGGGGTCAGGAAAACTCTGAGAAGGGGCTCAACCAAAACTGACCTCATCAGGCTCTGAGCAGTGTGACAGAGAGCCAGACAGCATGCTTGACTTCCTCCTCAGACTTTGTTTTGGTGCTTGTCCAAAGCACACAGGGGAAGCAGTCATTGTTGCTCACACTGAGAACCACCCTGAAAGGGTGTTCACAACTTTAAGCTCCCATGCACACTGTACACACTGTACACACTGTGCACACTGTACACCCATCAGCCATAACATTATGACCACCAGTGAAATGTTATGTAGGATCCCCTTTTGTCACCAAAACAGCCCTGACCCATCAACTTCCCTTGACCTCTGAGGCCACTGCCATCAGGGAATACTATTTCCAAGAAAGGGTGAACATGATCTGCCACAATGCTTAGGTAGATGGTATGTGTCAAAGTAACATGACCCAACATTTCTCAGCAGAACACTGCTCAGAGCATCACGCTGCCTCTGTCTAGCCATCACAATTTTAACACTTGCCCATTTTTCCTGCTACTAACACGTCAACTGAGAACAAAATGTTCACTTGCTACCCGATATATCCCACAATGTTATGGCTGATCAGTGTATGTGTGATGGCAAATGCAGCAAGCAAGCCGTACTAGAATAACTACCATGGAGATGTGATAACTGATCTAAATGTAATATAAAGTCTCTGTAAGTGGATGAATCAAATTGAAACCTTTTTAATAATGATAATAATGATTGTTATAGCTCATGTTTTAACTAATATCAATGAATAATTATTATCTTATTTTAGAATCATATTGAATTGTATTGTGGGTTTTTATGCAACAGTCTGAGGGATAATTTTCTTGTTTTTGACTGTTCTGATGTTTCATATTTAAGCATGATCCCAATTATGTTTTTGCATAATGCCTCACATCATAACAAATAGTATTATGGATCGGCAGGCAGAGAGACTGAACTACTGCTGTCATGAAGCCAACAGGCACCTCAATCTGCTGCTCTGAAACATACACCTCTACCTCTACAGTATGTGTGCACATATCTAGGCACTACTACACACAAAACACACACAGATACCCCCATACACACACATGCACACATTTCACAACAGCATAAACAGAGGTTAAAATGAAGACCATCACATGAGGTTAACTGCACTTGCTAAGTAAGTGCTGGTTAGGCTTCAACACCACGGTTAGTCAATACATGTGCAGGCATGTGTGAGTGTGTCTGTTTGCAAGCAACACCAGACATGTCATGCCATGCTGCACGAACCGTCACTGACTCACCCCCCTGTTACACCACTCTCCTCCTGCTTCTGATCCTTCTCCTCAGTGCTCTCACTACTTTCCATCCGTCCTTCCGCTGCTGTCTCCCCTGTGGTCTCCTCCACAGTCACCCATAGCTGATTTTCTGCCTCACACACTGGCTCCTTATTGTTGACAGGACTCTCTTGACCACCAGCCACGACCCCAGCTGGTTTCTGCTCATCTGCTCCCTCCTGTTGTGGTTTTTCTGATGGCTGGAGATCTTGTTCCGGCCGCAGTTCTGGGTCTGGTTTTGAAGGCAGCAGTGGCTCCAGCGGCAAGGCTGCGGGCTTGCAAGCTGGTTTGTGGGAAACCTCAACTGAGGTTGCTAGTTCCACATTGGGTCCCTCTGGCTCTTTGGGCTCCTCTATAACTGATGGAGCGCTGGGTTGAACAGGAGGTAGAACTATGTAATGTGTTTTTGGGTCTGTTGCTGTGACTGGCTGGTACTCTTGCCCGACAGGGGATTCCATCTCAGCAGCATCCTCTCTGTGTGGGTTAGAAGGAGAAACACAGGAAAACACATGAAAGATGCAGCCATTACAGTTTTATATTTGCTACTTACTACATCATAAGAAGCCAACGCATGAGCCAAGCAGACAGACACACAGATGGTCAGAAAGAAAGAAAAAGCAGAGAAGCAGACATAAACACATCCCCCCATCCATTCTTACCCTCTGCACAAAGGTTTTGTACCCTCCTTGGCAGAGATTTTTTTAGCTGTATCTTTCCCACTTCTCCCTTCTAGCATTTTCCACAGAGGAACTTCTGCATCAGACTGCCTCTGTGGAGGTGACTCCAGGGTCGAGACCTCTAATGTAAGAGAGGAGCCTGAATGGGTGCCAGGTGGAGTACACGTAGCAGATATTTTCCTTTCTGGGACAACAATGTTTGACAATGAACCTTCCTTTAATGGTTGCCCCAGACTGGAATAAGTGGAGAGAAGGAAGAAAAGGGGGGACAGGAGGAAGAATATCAAGAAAAGATCAGCAGAAATAAGAGGGAGGGAGGAAAAACAGACAAACTAAACGGTGGAGGACAAAACCACAAAACTCAAAACAAAAATGACACAACCTGTCGTGAGCTCCCTCTCCCTCTGCCTGGTAGGAGCACTAATTATCTGCCACTCTGCTGATCACTATCACCTGTCTCTGCTGCCACTCCCTCATTAACCAGCCAGCTGCTTCTCATTACCTACTAACCATACCTTGTATAAAGAGCCCTGTTTCCCAGCACACCTTGTCAGATCGTCTGCTAAGCCTGCGCCTTTCCTGCCTGCTACCTGCTACTACGCTGACTCCTATCCCGGACCTGCCCGACCACCCTCTGCTCTACAACCCCGGTAACTTGACCTGCCTTCTGCCTTGTTGACCACGATTCTGCCTTGCCCTTGGTGGTACTACTGCCCTGGAGGTTTTGCCCTGCCACTCCTCTCCTGCTGTGTGTGTGTGTTCCCCCAGGACTTCCAGCCGCTGGGACACACACCCACAAAGACTCACTCCCATTCCCCAAACCCTTCAATAAACTATTCAAACGTATTGCTTGTGTGGTCCTCGTCTGTCCAGATTCCTGACAGTACGATCTGACCAACATAATGGACCCAGCAAACGTTTCACAAAACTTGGACTTAGAACCACCCACCGCCATGCAGCGCCTGGGAAACGCTGAGAGGGACATCAGTCAGATGACGGGTGACGTCTCCTCTTTGCTACGGCTTGGCAACCAGCAGCAACAGCAGCTCCAGCAAACACAGCAGTTGTTACAACAGCAACAACACCGGATTCACGAACAGCAAGATCACCTCGCTCATATAACTCGACTGCTTGCCCAACTCATTCCTCAGTCCCAGCCCGCCGCTCCAGCCACCGCCAGCCTGCCTGCCACTCCAGCCATAGCCAGCCCGCCCGCCAGCACCGCTCCAGAGTCACCTGCCCAGGCTACTGCTGCTGGAGCTCCGGAACCCAGAATCGGCAACCCAGAACGGTTCAACGGTGACCCAAAGCAAGTGCGCCCGTTCCTGACCAGCTGCAGTCTTCAGTTCTCTCTGCAACCCAGAACCTTTGCCACAGAAGGGGCAAAAGTCGGGTACACAATCACTCACCTGACAGGCCGGGCTCGACTCTGGGGAACAGCGGAGTTTGAGCGTCAGACCCCTGCGTGCACATCTTTTGAACTGTTTGCTGAGGAGATGCTCAAGGTTTTTGATCTGGGCTCATCTTCTGAAGAAGCATCCCAGGATCTTCTGAGTATTCGGCAGGGTCGACGGACGGTTGCCGACTACTCTATCGATTTCCGGACTTTGGCAAGGCGCAGCCCCTGGAACATGGCAGCGTTGGTGGACGTGTTCTTCGCCAGCTTGGCCGACTACATCAAGGATGAGTTGGTCTCTCATGAACGGCCCTCCACCCTCGATGACGTCATCGCCCTGGCTGTGCGCATAGATCGACGGATCCAGACCCGCCGCCGGGATAGGGGGCGCCAAAATCCCCCAGCCACCAGCTCTCGTCATGTCCCGACTGTCCAGCCGTCTTCCCCAACTACTCCTCCAAACCAACCAGACCTGTCTGAACCCATGGAGATTGGCCGGGCTTCTCTTTCTCCTGCTGAGCGTCGGCGCCGTATCTCCTCCAACCTATGTCTGTATTGCGGAGGAGAAGGACACCGTGTTGCCAACTGCCCTTTAAAAGCCCAAGCTCACCAGACATAGGAGGAGTCCGGCTGAGCTCAATGACCATCCAGTCCTCCAAACACAAACCGTTGGTGCAGGTCCGTCTACATCTTTCCGACTCCACCCACACACTGGCTGCCCTGGTGGACTCAGGCGCCGCAGCCAACATAATGGACACTAAACTCGCTCACCAGCTGGGACTGGAGACCCTCCGTCTGACACCCCCTGTCCCTGCTCTGGCATTAAATGGGCACCCTCTTGGCACAGTCATGCATGTCACCACGCCTGTTAAGATGATGCTGTCTGGCAACCACAGTGAAACCATTCAGTTCCACCTGCTCCACTCCCCGGGCCAACCTCTCATCCTGGGCTACCCATGGCTCCGACGGCACAACCCTCACCTTGATTGGGCAACTGGAAAGATCCGAGAGTGGGGAAAGGACTGCCACCAGACCTGTTTGCTTGCGGCCATGCCACCCTCTCACCCTGTACCCCCCGACTCAGCTCCGGACATCTCCAATGTCCCGGAATGCTACCACGGTCTCCGGGAGGTCTTCAACAAAATCAAAGCCACGTCTCTGCCCCCACATCGACCCTACGACTGCGCCATTGACCTCCTTCCTGGTTCTGTTCCCCCCAAAGGCAGTCTTTATTCCCTGTCTGCTCCTGAACGAAGGTCCATGGAGACGTACATCAGCAACTCTCTTGCTGCTGGAATTATCCGTCCATCCTCCTCCCCTGCTGGCGCCGGATTCTTCTTCGTGGGGAAGAAAGATGGAACCCTTCGCCCCTGCATCGATTACCGTGGCCTTAACAGCATCACAGTAAAGAACCGGTATCCTCTGCCTCTGCTCAACTCTGCCTTCGAGCTACTCCAGGGGGCCACCATCTTTACAAAGTTGGACCTTAGGAACGCCTACCACCTAGTGCGGATTCGGGAGGGCGACGAATGGAAGACGGCATTCAATACCCCAACCGGCCACTATGAGTACCTCGTGATGCCGTTCGGCCTCACCAACGCTCCAGGGGTTTTCCAGGCCCTAGTGAATGATGTACTGCGGGACATCCTAAACCAATTTGTCTTCGTTTACCTAGACGATATCTTGATCTTCTCCAAGACCCAGCCTGAACACACACATCATGTCCAGCAAGTCCTTCACCGCCTCCTGCAGAACTCGCTCTTCGTCAAGGCAGAGAAGTGCGAGTTTCATACCAAGACTGTGGCTTTCCTTGGATACATTGTGGCAGAGGGAAAGATCCAGATGGACCCAGCCAAGGTCTCAGCAGTCACCTCCTGGCCTGTTCCTGAAAATCGCAAGAAGCTACAGCAGTTCTTGGGCTTTGCGAACTTCTATCGACGGTTCATCCGGAATTACAGCTCCGTAGCTGCCCCACTCACCGCCCTGACCAGCAATAAACAGCCCTTCACCTGGACCCCAGCAGCTGACAAGGCATTCAGTATCCTCAAGGCTCGGTTCACCAGGGCTCCCATCCTCCAGATGCCAGATGCAGACCGACAATTCATTGTGGAAGTGGACGCTTCTGATGTGGGAGTGGGGGCCGTGCTCTCACAACGAGCTGCAGAGGACAACAAACTCCACCCTTGTGCATTCTTCTCCCGTCGCTTATCCCCATCAGAATGCAACTACGACGTAGGGAACCGTGAGCTGCTCGCTGTCAAGCTGGCCTTGGAGGAATGGCGTCACTGGCTGGAGGGGTCCACCGTCCCGTTCTTGGTTTGGACGGATCACAAGAACCTGGAGTATATCCGCTCTGCCAAACGTCTGAACCCGAGACAGTCCCGCTGGGCCCTATTCTTCACTAGATTCAATTTCACCCTGTCATACCGTCCAGGGTCACGTAACATCAAGCCAGACTCACTCTCCCGCCAGTTCCAGAAGGAGGACGCCCCTTCCCAGAATCCTGCACCCATTCTGCCCAGTCCCTGCGTCATAGGTGTCCTGACTTGGGAGATTGAGAAACAAGTGCGGGATGCTCTCCGTGACCAACCTGGCCCCAGTGCGTGTCCTGATGACCGTCTCTTTGTTCCTGAACACCTGAAATCTAAGGTCATACAATGGGGACACGACTCCCGTCTGGCTTGCCACCCTGGATCCACTCGCACCTGCCATCTGCTTTCCCAGCGATTCTGGTGGCCATCACTGAGGAGGGATGTGCGAGACTTTATCCGTGCCTGTCCAACTTGTAATCGACACAAATCTTCTAACCAGCCGCCTGCCGGATTACTCCAACCTCTGCCCGTACCAACACGGCCCTGGTCCCACATTTCCATGGATTTTGTCACAGGTCTGCCCCAGTCTAAAGGCATGACTGTAATCCTCACCATCGTGGACCGTTTTAGCAAGATGGCACACTTTGTTCCCCTTCCAAAGCTGCCATCTGCCAAGGAAACTGCCCAGGTGGTCTTGGAGCATGTGTTCAGAATACATGGACTACCCAGAGATGTTGTCTCGGACCGGGGCCCGCAGTTCACCTCCACTTTCTGGAAGGAATTCTGCCATCTGCTGGGGGCCACGGTCAGTCTAAGTTCTGGTTTCCACCCCCAGTCCAACGGCCAGTCAGAACGAGCAAATCAGGAGCTGGAGAAGGCACTCCGATGCATGGCGTCTCATAATCCTCCCACCTGGTCCCAGCAACTGTTATGGGTGGAATATGCCCACAATTCCTTGACCTGCTCTGCCACCGGTATGTCACCCTTCCAGTGTGTCTACGGCTACCAACCACCCCTATTCAACAGCCAGGAAGGAGAAGTCACTTGTCCATCTGCCCTTGCCTACTCCCGCCGATGCCGCCGCACCTGGGCCCAGGCCCGTGCCACACTCCTCAAGTCCATCTCCAGCTACACCACTGGCGCCAACCGTCACAGGACTCCTGCACCCGCTTACCGTGTTGGACAAAAGGTGTGGCTGTCGGCAAAGGATCTACCACTGCGGGTGGAATCACGAAAGTTGGCACCTCGCTTCCTCGGCCCATTCCCCATTCAGAGGGTAATCAGCCCAACTGCTGTTCAGCTCCTTCTGCCCAGGTCCATGAGGGTCCATCCCACGTTCCATGTCTCGAAGATCAAACCGGTTCATGAGAGCCCGCTGGTTCCAGCTACACCCCCCCCGCCTCCTCCACGCCTCATTGATGGTGGTCCAGTCTACACCGTCCGGCGTCTGCTCCGATCCAGACGTAGAGGTAGGGGCATCCAATACCTTGTCGACTGGGAAGGGTATGGTCCTGAGGAGAGAACCTGGGTGCCTGCCAGCCGGATTTTGGATCGGACCCTCATCGCTGGCTTCCACCGGCAGCATCCAGACCAGCCAGCCATTCGTCGGGGTCGTCCTAAAGGACCCCGTCGTTCCACCCACCCAGTTTCTGACCCTGCACCTGGCCTGGCCCCTGTCCCGGGACCCGCCCTGACCCCTGCTGGGGGCTCTCCGGCCTCCTCTGAGGATGAGGCCGTGGACTCTGACTGCTCTGAGGAGTTCTGACCCTCCGCCGGCTCCCCCTCCGCCCTCCCAGTCTTGGCGGTGTTTCTTGGGACTTCTGGGGCCGTCCCTTGAGGGGGGGGTTCTGTCGTGAGCTCCCTCTCCCTCTGCCTGGTAGGAGCACTAATTATCTGCCACTCTGCTGATTACTCTCACCTGTCTCTGCTGCCACTCCCTCGTTAACCAGCCAGCTGCTCCTCATTTCCTGCTAACCATGCCTTGTATAAAGAGCCCTGTTTCCCAGCACACATTGTCAGATCGTCTGCTAAGCCAACGCCTTTCCTGCCTGCTACCTGCTACTACTCTGACTCCTACCTGTGATCCCGGACCTGCCCGACCACCCTCTGCTCTACAACCCCGGTAACTTGACCTGCCTTCTGCCTTTTTGACCACGATTTCTGCCTTGCCCTTGACGGTACTACTGCCCTGGAGGTTTTGCCCTGCCCCCCAATAAACTGTTGAAACGTATTGCTCGTGTGGTCCTCGTCTGTCCAGATCCCTGACACAACCAGGATCGCATTTTTTTTAATTAGAAGCAGCTAGGAAATGTGTCATGTATTAAGAGCTGGAAGCATTTTAATAATTCATAAAACCTGAATAATTGGCAATTAGGTTTTTCTTTTGACTATTCTCTATTAATCAGCTTTTAATGGTAAATGTTATATTTATTACTTATTGACCTGGAGCATACATGCACAACAGCAGCACAGTAGCAAAGGGTGCAGCTGGTATCAATACTCTGGGGGTCAATCTGCTCACCTCTACCACAAACATAATTAATACAGTCAGAATCAAATCATCACCACACAAGAACAGAGAAATAATCAAAACAGAAATGCTGAATCAGCTCAACTTTAGTACAGAAACACAGAACAATAAAAGTGATTCAAATGGACTACTCCTGAGCACAGAACTGATTTCATTATTTTTGAGTTGCTGATTAAGAAAGCAGGTGGCAGTCATTTGAAGTATAAAAACAAAAGAAATCAGCCACAGAGAAGTGATTTCTTTTCATGTCTGGGCTGTGAACTCACCGCTGACTGGAGTTTATGGAGGCACTGGCTTTGTTCGGAGGAGGGAGGCAGGAAGCAGGAAGTGGAGCTGAGGCTGAGTGTGCGGAGCCGGGTAGAGGTGTGTCAGTGTGTGTGTGTGAAGCCAGAGTTCTCATTTTCTGCTTGTCCTCATCGGACCTGTTGGCCTCCAGACTACAGACCGGAGCTGCTCGATGCTCCTTCCTCCTCTTGTCTTCCTCCTCTTCCTTCTCTTGCACAAGCAGTTTTTTCTGTTCCCCCTCTTTCTTTTTCCTGTCTTTTTCCTCCTTCATTCTCCTTTCTGCTTTCTCTTTCTCCTCTCTATACCTCTTTTCTTCCTCCCTTTTCTTACTCTCTGCCTCCTGCCTTTTCTCCTTTTCTTCTTCCTCCCGCTTCACCCTCTCCTTTTCTTTCTGCTCCTTCAAGAGTCTCTCCTCCTTCTCCTCCCTCTCCTTCTTCTCTTTGAGTACTCTCTCATTTTCTTCCTCTTTTTTCTTTCGTCTCTCCTTCGCCTCTTTGACTCTCTTCTCCTCCTCTCCCCTCCTCTGCCTCTCCTCCACCTCCTTTTTCTTTCTCTCTTCCTCTTTCCTCATCTCCTCCATCACCTGAAGATGTTTTCTTTGCTCCTCCCTTTTTCTTCTCTCCTCTTCTTCTTTGATTTTATGTTGCTCCTTCTCTTTTTCCTCCTTCAAGTGTTTCTCCACTGTCTTCTTCCTCTCTTCCTCTTCCAGGAGCCTCTTTTTCTCTTCCTCTCTCCTCCTTCTTTGCTCCCCAAACACTCTCCTCTCCTCCATCTTTTTCTGCTCATCCTCTTTCATTTTCCTCAAGAACTTCTCTCTCTCAAGTCTCCTCTCCTCCTCCCTCCTAAGTTTTTCCTTTTCCTCCTCCACCTCCAGGAGTCTTCTCTGCTGCTCTCTTTTCATCCTCTCCTCCTCATCCCGCTTCCTCTTCTCCTCCTCTTCCCTCAGTTTCTCCTGTTTGTCTCTCCTCTCCCTCAAGAGTCTCTCCTCCTCGTGCTTCCGCCTTTCCTTCTCCTTCGTGACCTCTTCCTCCTCCTGTAAGAATCTCTTCTTTTCCTCTTCTAAAAGCTTCTTCTTCTCTTCCTCGTGTCTTCTCATCTCCTCTTCTTGTTCCTGCTTCAAGAACATCACTTTTTGCCCTTCCTTCTTTCTCTTCCTTTCCACCTCCTGTTTCTCCTGCTCTGCCTTCAACATCACCTCCTTCTCAGTCGCTGCTCCCTCTAACTGCTCTGTCAGCTTTTCTCCAGAGGCCGTTTCACTGGTTTTGTGTTCAAGACTGTACAAAAATATGAAATAAACGAGATAAACAATATTTCTTATTCCTGATTTTCTACGTGTGTGTGTGTGTGTGTGTGTGTGTGTGCGTTTTACCATTCATCAATTCACTGTAGTTCATTTTGCAAGCTTAATTTTCAAGTTCTGGGTCTTGTGAATATAAATACTCACCGTGGAGGACACCTTTTGATAGTATCCCTCTTAGAGTCCTCTTCTTCCAGAAACAAGCCCCCTGATTCCTGACTCTGGTTAAATGACTCAAAGATGATGTCGTCAAAGTCAGGCTCGGGCTCAGGCCGTGCCAGTGGCAGCTTTTCTGTCTTAAAGGTGCTAATAATACTCGGCATCTCCTGGTTTGGCTTTTGCAAATCATTATCCCTGTGAACATTTGGCTGTTTGGGAGTGATAAACGCTGCCACAACGGTAGTGGACGGCTGCTGAGGGGTGGAGCTCTCACAGCTGGAGAAAGGCCATGGAGGGGGTGGGGCTATAATCAACTCTGAACATGACGGGGCAGGACTGGGGACAGAAATATTGGAGGTCAGGCTCGAGAGGTGAAAGGATGAGATTTCACGGTGAACGTGCAGGAGGTGATTAGGGGGAAAACCGGCAGGCCACAGCGCAGACCACAGACCTGATAATGATTTGACTGTGTGTACTGTAAGGTCAGTGCAACATAAAGTAGGGTGCAACACAGTGCAACTGTTAGCACAGGTTAGCATCAAGGAGCAAAAACCAAAAAAACAAGGCAGCCATGAGGCTATGGATCAACAAGTCTTTCAACAAACACGGATAAAGTGTCACTCAACCACACGTGTGCGTCAGCAAGCTGAAACAGGTTTGCCTCAGCTTGGGACCATGATGAGTTTGATGAGGTGCTGAGCCTGATGTCAGAAACTCTCTAGTTAACACGTATATCTTGTTTGTTTGGTTATGGTCATGTTATGTTGGTTAGGGACTATTTCATGGCTGGAACTTTGTATAGCATAAACAAACAAGACATATTGTATTAATTATGCTGGTTGTTGATGTTGTTACCTTTGTGTGCCAGGCTAGAGATTGTCTTGTTTCCTGTATTTTCTTTACTAAACTAAACTAACCATCTCATGACTGTAACTTCATATTTAACAGATGGGCTTTACACAATCATCCAACATCAAAGAAGAATCTGAGCCTTCTATCATTTTAAAGAGATGTTTCTCCCACGCTCCGCTGTCTTCAAGACACTGCTGCTTCAGATCTCTGGTCTGCTGACACTTTTTGTCTTCACACAGCCAAACATATCACTAAGGATCCAAACCAAGCAATTTCTTTTTTAAATACTTATGTGATGTAAAGCCATAACCTCACCTGATCCTTGCTGGTTCGGCTTTGTTTTCTGTGACCGCCACCTTTGAATCCTGGGCTGTTTTGAGTGGTAGGTTGGATATTCCGATGTTCGCCACTGCCTGGTTATTCTGGCTCAGAGGGCTTTGAGTTGATTCCTTATCAGCTTGAGTGAAGGGAAAGGTTGAGCCTGTTAAGAGAAAAAGCAAGGTCAGACAATGAAACACTGAGTGATCTTTGCAAATGAACGAACGTGTGGTTATTTTATGGCTTTCATGCATGTCAAAAAGTATCAGGTGGCTAAAATAAACACTGACAGGAGATGATTTGACTGGCTCTCTGGTGTACCTGACTGACAGGAGCTGATCTGAGCAGGAGGAGCAGAAGGAGAGACAGTGGGCTGAGGGTGAAGAGAGGAGAATAAAACAGAGGTGGAAAGAGAAGAGGAATGAGGGGGAGAGGAACGTGGAAGGGAGGCAGCAAGGGCAGGAGCCATGGGGTCACAGAGAGCATCAAGGTCAGGACTACTCAGCAGAGGTACAGGGGTAATGTCAGCACCGCAGGTCAACCACGCCCCCTGGGCACCTGAGGAAAGTAGAGATGGAGGAAAGTAAAGATGAGGAGACATGAGAGATGAAGCAGACAAGAATGATGAGTGAAATGATGGTGGGAGAAGAGAATGAAACACAAAGAGAAGGATAGGCAGGTAAGATTTACTGTCCTTTTGACGTTACCTGACTCTGCAATAGAGGGCTGAGATTTAGGGAGAGGAGGTGTTGATGCAAGAGGAGGGGCATCAGCAGAAAAAGGAGAGGGTGAGGAGGGACGTGCGATTGACTTGACGATGTGAGGTCTGAAAATGTGAGAACGGCCTAGAGAGGACAGACGAGGAAAAGATTTCAAAGATTTAAAAATTCTAGTAAAACTTCAGTAATAGACTGGCAGACAGTCAAAGCTGAGACAAACCAGAGGCTGAAGTAAGATCATCTGTAGTTTGAACCTCCAGTGGGCGCCGTTGATGTGAAACAGGAACTGAGGTGAGGAGAGGAGGGTAGAAAGAGGAGCGATGAACAAGCGAGGAACCAGTGTAAAGGGTGAAAGCTGATTTTGAATCATGCATTTTATTAACTGCGTTACTCCACAGAAGTCATATCTGCTACAGTCTCAACAATGACGAGGACCTTACAACTCCTTAGTTTGGCTCTATTTGTTTGCCTTGTGGTGTCAAAGTGCTACAATATTATTAAGAGTCTTAATGTTAAAGTCGGCATGTCGAATTGTCTTTGGGCAAGATACTGAACCCCAAATTACTCCTGACCCCTCAAAGCTCTTTTACACTACATATCTCATTCACACATTCATACACTCATTGGCATTAGCTGCCATGCAAGGTGCAAACTGCTCATCAGTTTGAGGAGTTAACCATTCATACACATTCACACACTGATGGCACAGCCTTCAGGAGCAATTTGGGGTTCAGAATCTTGCCCAAGGACACTTCAGCATGCAGACTGGAGGAGCCGGAGATCGAACTGCCGATCATTTGATTAGTGGACGACCCGCTCTACCTCCTGAGCCTCACAATGATCTCATAATGGTCAGAAAGTTGTGTGGAACACTTTTTGCATTCAGTGGTCACCATTTTGGCTACAAGTGCAAGGGGAGGGACCACTGGCATTGTGAAAGGTGGCTAATGAAGCTGCTGGAGCTGACGTGGTTGTGCTGATATACAAATGTAAGTTCTATGTGTTTTATATTTTTGTTTTGTCATATGTAATTCTGCTGGTTGCAATTGGCAGAAGAAGAAGGACTGATAAAATGCTGTGGTGGTCATTTCCAGTAAGCGCACAATGGCTGTACTCAAATTGAGACAACGCTATGACGACACACTCCGCGAGTAGGTACACAGTGTAGACAGTGTACTACAAAGTGCACTAACCAAGCGAATATCCAAAACACAGACACAGTGTTAGATTTATACTAAAATTAAGATTTAAGTACGTCAGGGCAATTTTAGCACAAATTTGTAAGAAGTTTAGGAATAACATGAATGTAACTGTGGATCAAAACAAACTTTTTGTCTCATATTGTGTATCAGCATGTGATGGTGTGTTACACAGAACAGATTAGTTTTAATGGGCCAGTCTACTCACCCCCATAACAGTGTGATCGGACATGTGACTATACTGTTTTTTATATCACATGAAAGTTAACAATCAGGTCAACATCTTCCTCACAACACACCATACCATATATACAGTACATTCTGTATGAGACTTTATAAATGGGCATGAAGCTAAATCATGTGGAACATGAGGTCAAACCTTTACACATAAAGAATCAGTTAGTGGAAAGCATGCGACATGCATGTCTGCCAGCCAGCTTAATGATACCTTTTCCTGAGCCTGGCTGAAAGATTCTGGGCAGAGAGGGAGGCTGAGAGAGACTCCTGGTGGTTGGAGGGTTAGTGGATGGAGGCTCAGAGGAAACTGTGGGGTTTGGGGGAGAGGAGCATACGGGTGGCAGAAGCTGGGAGGCAGTAGAGGTGATCTTATGGGTCAGAATAGTGGGTACCGTGATAGAAGACTTTTGTGGAGCTGTGGAGGATGATGTTATGATGCTCTGAGATGGTGACAATGCAGGGCAGAAAGGTTTGGGAGTTGGCACTTCAGAGGGGGTATTTGAGGAGGATTTAATTGTTAAAGAAGGCTCAACTGAAGCAAAAGGTAAAGTAGACACAGACTCAGATGGAGAATGAAGGGAAGAAGGTGTGATTATGGAAGGACTGGAAGATTCGTGGGATGGAGGATTTGCAGTAGACACATCAGAAAGAGGGAGGATAAAGGAGGCGCTCTGGACTGAGGAGGCAGCTGCTGTGATCTGGGAACTTGGAGGATTAGGTAACGATTCAAAAGGGGGAAGAGAATCAGGAGTTTTATGCTTAGATCTGGGTGAGGGCTGGGGGGAAGGCCTGGGGAAAGGTTGGATCTCTAAGTGTACAGGGGTGGTGGTCATGGGGTGGCGGCAGCGTCGGGGTGAGGGGTGAGGAGTGATGGGCAGAGGGGGGCGGCAGTGAACAGCAGGACTGGCATCATGTCCACCAGCTGGATGGATAGATGGAAGCATGGATGGATGGATGGGTCAGTGATAAGAGAGTGATCAGAGAAAAAAATGGTGGAAAAGACAGAAGAAAAAGATCAAATGAAAATGAAATGAAATAACATTGCACTTGTTTTTGTGGCACCAGACAAAATATGGAACTGTGATGAACTGTCCTGATCGTTTTACTCTACATGCATTCTGAATTAAGGGCTCAGTTTGCTGAATTTTACCTAACACTAACACAACACATTGTTTTGTCTCAGAATGACTGTATTGGCACATTATGATGAAAACTAGTGATGTCTGCATCCACCACTGGGGAAAAGTAGTTGGAGTTATGGTGCTTTGAGCAGATGTTATGATTGTTTTAATGTTTTTTATTCTTTTTCAATTTTATTTTTATCTATTTGTGTATTTTTCTTATCAATCACTACATTTCCGCGGTGTGGGATCAGTAAAGTCTAACGTAACTAATTATCTTATGCTGTTATGTGCCATGCTGCAGTATCATCACATGATTCTTAATAGCGTTTAGTGTCTAGATGAGAAATATACAGTATACAGTACAAATGGTACAAATGTGTGAAACACACATGATGCAAACTGAGCCTTCCAGTAACAGACAGACCAGACAGACAGGAAGAGAGGGGCTGCATGTTCAGACCTCCTTCTCTCTGGCAACAGAAACAAACAGCAGGAATGAGTGAAAAAAAAGAGCAAGAGGAAGCTACCTGAGGTGACGGCGGTTTGTTTCAGACTGGGTGGAGGAGGAGCAGGGCGATTTGGACGAACCAAAGTGTGTGGAACTACTGCAGCAGCCCAGAAAGAGTAGAACAGAAAAAAAGTGGCAGGAGAGGGAAGAAATGGAGGTAGAGGAGGAAGAAATAATTCAGAGTGAAGATCAGAGAGAAAAAGCTGCATTGTGTCATGTCTGCCAACCTGTAGCAGTGACAGACTTCTTGTCCTCTTCTTCATCACTCTCGTTGAAGTCATCCAGGTTGCCAATGTCTGCAGGTTTGACGCTCATCAGACTGGCCAGACTCTGCATGTCTTCATCACTGAGGAACAAAGACATAAGAACAAAGAGAATTTAAATTTGAAGTAATATTTAGTAAGTATTGTTGAAGTACCACTCTCTGAGAGAACATCACGATACTGGTGTCCTAGATCATAGACATCATAAAAACATGTTGTACCTGTACAAAAAGTGCCCTAACAACTGGTGCTGATGTAATAAACAGTAGCAGAGGAACAAATAACTTACGTGGCTTTCCCCTCCCGAACAAATACACATGACAGCGACAGCTTGAGCGTGGCTTCCACCACTTTGATAGACAACGGCTTCAGCTTCAATGTCAGGTCAGTCTGGGTCGGCGTGGGACTGGCAAACCGCTTCAGGTTGATGTCTGCTGATGCCAGCACCTTACGATGCCCCTTGTTCTCCTTTACAGGACCAACAGACACAACAATGACATCATTGTATTGTATTTTGAATGACTGGAGGAGGAAGAATTACATTTAGTAGTAACAGTAATACCACAAATCCTCCATTAAAGTAAAAATCATAATTTATAATTGTACAAATTTAAAGTACAGCACAAAAAGAATGTAAATAAAAGGTCAAAATTAAAAGTACTAAAAGGGCTAGTACTAATACTGATAGTTGTTGTTACTGTATCATGTTGAAGATACTGATCATATGTTTTAAACTCAAAATGAATATAAGGGAGAAAATATGTACAATATTTTGTGGAGTGGAAGTGCATGCCAGATTTAAGTAATTTGACTGAGAAAATAATTGATGGGTTCATTTGTTACTTAGGAAGAGTTCAAGAAGTACTTACACCTTCAATGACAAATGTCCAGTCTTTGTCCTCAAACTCATCAGCACTGACCTCCTGAAACACAACACGCAACAAACAATGAACATGCACCCATTACTCATGCATGTACGTACATGTGTGTTGCTATCATCTAGTTGTTGAACATATACTCTTTATAAGCTGTGTAAATGTGACATAACTATTCACAGTTACGGGCAAGTTAGAATCACCAAATAAGATCAGATTAGATTATACTATTTATCCCACAGGAGGGAAATTCACTCGTCACAGCAGCAAAAGATGTGTAACATACACTACAGAATAAAATAAAATGGGCAAACACGACGAACAGATAGAAAGTATCCTTCAGCCTATTCAACACACAAAAAAACAAACGGGCAAACAGTAGACAGATGTGCAAAACGAGTACTAAAAGTAAAGTGGCCATAATATAAATAATATTGCACATGGTAAGTAATTGGAATGGAAAATATAATACAGATAAAATAAATATAAAAGCTACGGTGAGTAGTGGTGGTAATTTGAACAGGAGACTACAACATGATCAGGTGGTGCAGGTGTTGTAGAGTCAGACAGCAGCAGGGATGAAGGACCTGTGGAACCTCTCCTTACACCGTGGGTGTAGCAGTCTGCTGCTGAAGGAGCTGCTCAGAGACCCCAAAGTGTCATGTAGGGGGTGAGAGGGGTTGTCCATGATGGATGTCAGCTTAGCTAAGATCCTCCTCTCACCCACCTCCTCTGTGGAGTCCAGAGGACAGTCCAAGACAGAGCTCGCTCTCCTGATCAGTCTATTGAGTCTGCTCCTGTCCCTGTCCATGCTGCCCCCTCTCTAGCAGACCACAGCATAAAAGAGGCTGAGGCCACCACAGAGTCATAAAAAGTCCTGAGGAGAGCCCTGCACACTCCAAAGGACCTCAGTCTCCTCAGCAGGTGGAGGCAACTCTGGCCCTTCTTGTAGAGAGCATGGCTGTTATCAGTCCAGTCAAGTTTATTATTGAGGTGAACACCCAGGAATTTGTAGCTCTCCACCACCTCTATGTCCGATCCTTGCTGGTGTTGAGCTAAAGCTGGGGGAGCTCACACCAGCTGACAAAGTCCCTGATGACCGTCCTGTACTCCAGATCGTCCCCCTCAGAAACAGTATGGTGTTGTGGGTGAAGTCCGAGGTGTAGAGGGTAAAGAGGAAGGGAGAGAGCACCGTACCCTGAGGGGCACCTGTGCGGCGGAGCACCACATCAGACACACAGTGATGGAGCTTCACAAACTGTGGTCTGTTGGTGAGGTAGTCTAAATCACCTATTAAGTGCATGTCTTTGGACTATGGGAGGAAGATCATGCATGCACACCACACAGAAAGGCCAAGCCGAGGTTCAAACCAGGAACCTTCTTGTTGTGAGGAGACAGTGCTAACCACTGCATCACTATTATTATTGGAAATAACTTTATAAATATATAAACTACACACAAAAAGTGAGGGAATTTGTGTTTGGTAGATTATTTCTTTGTTGTTTCTTGGCAAACCTTACACCACTGGAAAGCCTGATTATTTCTCTTTTAAACGGTGCCACATTTAACATACATTTGTGGGATGAGCAGCGGTGTTGAGTATGTGGGTTGAGCCCATGAAAAATATGGCAAATCTTTTCTGACAACACCAAACAGCTTTTCTTTGCTGTTGACTCTTGTTTTATGAATTGGATGATGAAGAAACAAGACATATTGGCAGTGTGTGACCAGGAGTAATGAATAGCAATTTTCCAAAATACATTCCCTTATTTTGTGTTTGGACAATGGTGCCATGAGATTCATGTTTCTTTTTATTTGTCGCCTGTCTGTCTGTGTATGAATGTGTCTAAACAGTATATTGTGGTTTTGGTACCTTGAACAGTGTAACAGAGATGTCGATGTTCTCTGGGACAGGCCACACCACCATGCCTCTGTAGGGGTTCTTGATTCCAGGCTGCCAACTGTGGAGCTGCACAACAAACAGAGTAAGACCTTGTGTGTGTGCTTCTGTGTGTGAGTGTGTTTGTGGTGTTTCAGTGACTTCACCTTAGAGCACATGCGTCGGTTCCTCCTGGTCCACACCACCCTCAGCTTGTCTGGCTGCCTACAGAAAGAGAGGAATGACACATCACTACATGAACTTCAAACTTCATGAAATAAAAAACAGACTGGACCAAGACAATTTAACAAAAATTTTGTAGAAAGTCAGTGACTTCCACTGCTGAATAATAATGCCTCGGAGTCAAGGCATGTGTGAGTGTGTGTGACTGTTTATGCAGATGGCTGTTGCACATAATTATGCTTGCCTATCTGTATGAATTGGTAAAGCTGTGGATGTGTGTACAACATGTGTGTAGTCACGCAGCTGTTTTTTGTAACTAGGCTACACAATGCCACACAATAGGTGTGTGTGTGTGTGTGTGTGTGTGTGTGTTTCCATTCTGCAGTCCTGTGCAGGACAGGAAGTGAAACTGGAAGCTGTGGAGTCATGTGACCTGAGTCAGTCTGAATGTAAGGTGTTCCTTCTGAAGACACCCCCTTCAAGAGAACACACACATATATAGAACACAAATAATGTACCAGTACATAATAATAACTCACAGAACTCTTCAAACTCACAGCCACCTACAAATATATGATGTTTACAATCATTCTAACACCTTTGGATGTTATTTATTAATAGAGGTATTTTATAGGTGTTGAATATTGTCTCAAGTCTCAGTGTATCTGTTGTCAAGTGTAAGAAAGAGAGCTGTGTGTGTACATGTGTTGATGTGGTATGTGTGTTAGGGGGTCAGAAGTAGCATCAGAAATAGCCTGACAGGCAGAGTGACGGTAATGAGTGGGAGAGACGAAGAAGAAAAGAGCTGCACAAAGACACAAAAACATCTTTTGTACGCAGTGAGCTCACGAACAATGAGCAACAGCAGAGTGCTGTATTTACGCTGGTGAACATTAACGTGTCATTACCGCACATGGTGGTTGATGTTTTGTTACATGACCGATAAACATTATCCCCACCCATGCTGAAATGTTTTACAGCGTTTAGTATAAAACATTTATTTGAACAATTATAGCCAGTGAACTCCCTCACTAAACCTGTCTTATGTTTTTGTCAAATGAAGTGTTCATAGTGTAAAAATAGTTCTGCTGCTAAATCTTCAAGCATCACTTTATCATTTTCAGACTGCTGCCATAAACAAACTGCAGGGCCTTTTTATCTGTGGCTCTTTTTGTTGTCTTTGTCCAACAGAGCTTCTCTAATGGAGAAGAAAATATTGCATTTTTCCAGTCATGCCATCATGTACAAATGTATCCTGTGCAGGTAGTGTACAGTAGGGTTTTAGAGTTTTTCCACCAAATATTATTCAGAATCAGAATGAGAACGGCTTTATTGGCCAGGTGTGTGTACACACAGAAGGAATTTGACTCCGGTTCACTGTACATATAGGAATAGACATAAGTACAGTTTAAAAGTCGAGGGACATGACAGGTAGGCGCAGACATAACATAAAAACATAAAACTAAACAAACAAAATTACTATATACATATTAAACTTACTATAAAGCTCTGTGAAGCTATTATCTCATACAAAGTCTAAACATGTGGCTCAGAAACAGGTCTGTGTGGGTAAAGAAAGCCAATGCTCTCAAATCATAGCACTAAATTAGAACAACCCCTAAACCCTCCACCCCACCCCACTCACACACACACACACACACACACACACACACATAACTTGTACACAAACATGTGACATGCGAGATATTTTCAGCCCCCATCATAGCAAAGGCTTCATTTCCTGCATCTGATGTTTGATGTGATCTTTAAGTGTCCTTAAGTTGCCTCCCTGTTTAAACAGCACACTGTAAAGGCTTATAGACTCCGACTATAAGCCTTTACACTATAGGTGGGTTATCTTCTCTGTGTCCAGACAACACATACTCTCTGCTGCTGATCACAGTCTCAAACTTTATTGACAAAAGCGTTCAGTCACTGCAGAAAACCAAAAAAACTAATCAGTGTTGCTTACAGTTCTGCTGACAAGCTGCTTTACTCGACATGTCAGAATCTGGACAGATAAGAAACTGACATGTGGACAAAAGTTTAAAGAACCTTGTTTGTAATTGAATACTGTGATTGACTGTCAGTAAATCAATAAAAAACACTGAAAAAAGATTTAGTGATGGTGATCATTCCAAGTTCTCCCTTTCAGCTTGATCCAAAAACCCTAAAACTGATCATTTGATTTATTGTTTCTGTTCAGTGTTGTGTCAGAGCTGAATAATGACCCGCACTGCATCACCAGGCCACCTCCCAAATGTTTTGTAAAACAGGAAATTGCACAAAAGGGAAGACCTACAGAGCCTGAGCTCTGTAAAGTCATTTGACTGCATCCCTGAAATTAAATAACAGTGAATCTGCTTTTGTTCCCATACTAATGAGTTATTACATTTCATTGTTGAATATAACCAAATCTTGCTCATAATGTCCCATGATCACTCTGATTGTCTGTGATAATAAAACAATAGCACATGACACATACAATACAGACTATTGTTTCCATATCAATGATTTCAAAAGGCTACTGTGGTAAAGATCAGTGATCGTGGACTGATAACTGATAACTGTATATAGACACACATATTGTCTTCCTTATATTTGTACTTAATGTTTATTATGCACTACAATACTGTACTTTTTACTCAGATACATGTATTTTAGACCTTTAGTTACTTTGAGCTTAATAAAACAAGGTATAATCAATAAATAAACTCTCATGTACTAAAATTATGGATAGAGATTAGACTTTATTGATTCCTTGGTGACATCTACCTGGTAGTATAGATTGTAATATAATAAGCTCTACCTTTACAAGCTGCGACATTATGATTCATCAATAACAATAACTAGTGACGAGTGCCTACGACACTCGTCAACTACTCACAGAGCTAGCAAGCTATTGTTCTTCTGCGTGTTTCATGGCATTATTATTAGTGACGAGTGCCTACGACACTCGTCAACTACTCCCAGAGCTAGCAAGCTATTGTTCTTCTGCGTGTTTCATGGCATTATTATTCGTTTCGAGTGCCTACGACACTCGTCAACTACTCCCAGAGCTAGCAAGCTCTGGGAGTAGTTGACGAGTGCCTACGGCCTCAAATGCCCCACTACAGACATGATTATCCCCTCAAATGTAGGAAAATTCGAGGTGATCGCAGTGATAACACTGTTGAAGCTGTCTCTTTTATAGTTTTGGCTCCATACAGGCCAACTGATCGAGTACTCCATCCCATCCAGCGCTCATTCACTGCCGATGTTAAAAAAGGAGGGCCATTTATTTTTTAAGGAAGGGCAGGACGTAACGTTCTCTCTCTTGCTTCTGATGGCACGTTTTTCATTATCGTACACAAAAAACTATGTAACAACGATCAGGAAGGGCATCGCGATGCCCCCAGTTATGTCGGGTTCAATGATTGGAAATAACGGTTTGTCCATAGAGCCCTCCTCTTCGGAGGCATGGTCTCAGGCATTTCCCTTCTCTTCTGTCAGGCAAATGTCACTGACACGTTAGCACAGTGCCATTTTAGCAGGTTATGTTCATTTGAACTTGTCTGTGTAAAAATGGCCGGACAGAGACAGCCAGAGCAGCTAGCACATTCGGATCGCAGCTGTTAAAGGACATGCTAACTGTAACATTAGTCTGTTCTCTCTCCTCCTCTCACCACACACAAAAACACACACACACACACACACACACACACCACACACACCACCCCACACACACACACAGTCTCTCTCTCTCTCCACACACAACCACACACACAAACACACCCACACACACAGACACAGTCTCTCTCTCTCTCTCTCTCTCTCTCTTTCTCACTCACACACCACCACACACACATACACACCCACACACACACAGTCTTCTCTTCTCTCTCTCTCTCTCTCTCTCTCTCTCTCACACACAAAACACCACACACACACAAAACACACAAACACACACGACGGCGACGGAGCCTCGCCGTTTCCCGATGCCGTGACTCTCATTAAATGGGTAAAAATGAGCTTCATCTTGTTGTTTTTTATTTTCAGTTAGCTCATACTTCAAGGCTGAAAGGGGGGTTTTTAATTTTTGGGGGGGGTGGTGTGTTTTTTCCAAGAATTTTCAGGGTTTGTGGGCTTTGGTGGGGGGGGCCCCCTGGTTGGGCCACAACACAAAATACAAACCCAACCCAAACCCAACGCCCTAATAAGAACACAAACATGTTTGAGAGTTCTGTAAGAGGATTTTTTCCGACAAATAAAAAGATCATTTTATTTGGTCATCATTTGTCTGTAGCTTATTTTGATTTTAAATAAATCGTGAAAAAATCGTATCGTGAACAAAAATGTGACTCGAATCGGTCCTGAGTTGAGTTGTCTCGTTACCTCCCTATTAGCCACTAAGAATATTAAATACATGATCATCTCCCCCTTCTTAAACATGTTAATGTTAACCTGCTAAAGCTAATTAGTATTAGCCACTAGGAATTAAATACCTGTTAATGTTAACATGCTAATGTTAAGTGCTAGCACGTCAGTGCTAGCCCATAATTTTTAGTCACTAAGAATACATGCTAATGTTAATATGGTAATATTAATTGTTAGCGCGCCAAAGACAGCAGAGCAGCTAGCGCGTTAGCACTAGCTGTAAAGACATGCTAACTGCTAAAATTACTGCAAATGGTAATTGCTAGCGCGTCAACACTAGCAATTAGCCTTAGCCACGAATAACCAAATAAATGCTACTTGCTAATATGCTAATGCTAACATGCTAATGTTAATTAGCACTAGCCACAAAGAATTAAATACATGCTAATTCTAACATGTTAATGTTAATTGTTAGCCGTCTGCGCTAGCAATGAGCATTAGCCAGGAAGAATTAAATACATGATCATTGCTAACATGTTAATGTTAACATGCTAATGTTAATTAACATTAGCCACTAGGAATTAAGTACATGATCATTGCTAACATGTTATTGTTAACATGCTAAAGCTAATTAGCATTAGCCACTAAAAATGAAATACATGATCATTGCTAACATGTTAATGTTAACCTGCTAAAGTTAATTAACATTAGCCACTAAGAATTAAATACATGATCATTGTTAACATGTTAATGGTAACATGCTAATGTTAATTGCTAGCACGTTAGTGCTAGCCACTCATTTTCAGTCACTAAAAATACATGCTAATGTTAAGTGCTAGCACGTCAGTGCTAGGCCATAATTTTTAGTCACTAAGAATACATGCTAATGTTAATATGGTAATATTAATTGTTAGTGCGCCAAAGACAGCAGAGCAGCTAGCGCGTTAGCACTAGCTGTAAAGACATGCTAACTGTTAACATTAGCAGCCAAAGCTAAAATTACTGCAAATGATAATTGCTAGCGCGTCAACACTAGCAATTACCCTTAGCCACGAATAACCAAATACATGCTACTTGCTAAAATGCTAACATGCTAATGTTAATTAGCACTAGCCACAAAGAATTAAATACATGCTAATTCTACCATGTTAATGTTAATTGTTAGCCATCTGCGCTAGCAATGAGCATTAGCCACGAAGAATTAAATACATGATCCTTGCTAACATGTTAATGTTAATTAACATTAGCCACTAGGAATTAAGTACATGCTCATGTTAACATGCTAAAGCTAACCTGCTAATGATAATTGCTAGCGCGTTGTCTGTCTAAAATGACAGACAATGACAGCAGAGCAGCTAGCGTGTTAACGTTTAGCATTAGCCATTAAGTATTAAATAAATGCTAATGTTAACATGCTAATGTTAACATGCTAATGCTAACCTGGTAATGTTAACCTGCTAATGCTTATTGATTACTATTAACCACTAAGAATTAAATACATGCTCATTGATAAAATGCTAATGCTAGCATGCTAATGTTAACTGCTAGCACGTTAATGCTAGCCACTCATTTTCAGTCAGTAAGAATACATGTTAATTGCTAGCACGTCAGAGACAGCAGAGCAGCTAGCTCATTAGTGCTAGCTGTAAAGACATGCTAACTGGTAACATTAGTGGCCAATGCTAAAATTAATGCAAATGCTAACATACTAATTAACGTTAGCCACTAAAAATTAAAGACATGGTAATTGTTAACATGCTAATGTCAATTGCTTGCGCGGCAGCGCTAGCTGCTCCTGTGTCTAAATAAACATGTTAAAAATGACTATTTG